>NC_092239.1:45129251-45149251 GCF_036320965.1 Panulirus ornatus | reverse complement strand
CTGGGGATAGGGGAGAAAGAATACTTCCCACGCATTCCTCAAGTGTGGTAGAAGGCGACTAAAGGGGACGGGAGCGGGGATCCAGAAACCCTCCCCTCCTTGTATTTTATCTTTCTAAAAGGGGAAACAGAAGAAGGAGTCACGCGGGAAGTTCCCATCCTGATTGAGGGCTCAGATTGGGGTGTCTAAATGTGTGTGGATGTAACCAAGATGAGAAAAAAAGGAGAGATAGGTAGTATGCTTGAGGAAAGGAACCTGGATGTTTTGGCTCTGAGTGAAACGAAGCTAAAGGGTAAGGGGGAAGAGTGGTTTGGGAATGTCTTGGGAGTAAAGTCAAGTGTTAGTGACAGGACAAGAGCGAGGGAGGAGTAGCAATACTCCTGAAAAAGGAGTTGTGGGAGTATGTGATAGAGTGTAAGAAAGTAAATTCTAGATTAATATGGGTAAAACTGAAAGTTGATGGAGAGAGATGGGTGATTATTGGTGCATATGCAACTGGGCATGAGAAGAAAGATCATGAGAGGCAAGTGTTTTGGGAGCAGCTGAATGAGTGTGTTAGTGGTTTTGATGCACAAGACCGGGTTATTGTGATGGGGGATTTGAATTCAAAGGTGAGTAATGTGGCAGTTGAGGGAATAATTGGTATACATGGGGTCTTCAGTGTTGAAAATGGAAATGAAGAGCTTGTAGATTTATGCGCTCAAAAAGGAGTGGTGATTGGGAATACCTGGTTTAAAAAGCGACTTATTCATAAGTATACGCATATAAGTAGGAGAGTTGTCCAGAGAGCGTTATTGGATTACGTGTTAATTGACAGGCGCGCGAAAGAGAGACGTTTGGATATTAATGTGCTGAGAGGTGCAACTGGAGGGATGTCTGATCATTATCTTGTGGAGGCGAAGGTGAAGATTTGTATGGGTTTTAAAAAAGAAGAGAGAATGTTAGGGTGATGAGAGTGGTGAGAGTAACTCTGCTTGGGAAGGAGACTTCTGTGAGGAAGTACCAAGAGAGACTGAGTACAGAAGGGAAAAAGGTGAGAACAAAGCAGGTAAGGGGAATGGGGGAGGAATGGGATGTACATAGGGAGGCAGTGATGACTTCTGCAAAAGATGCTTGTGGCATGAGAAGCGTGGGAGGTGGGTTGATTAGAAAGGGTAGTGAGTGGTGGGATGAAGAAGTAAGATTATAAGTGAAAGAGAAGGGAGAGGCATTTGGAAGATTTTTGCAGGGAAGAAATGCAAATGAGTGGGAGATGTATAAAAGAAAGAGGCAGGTGGTCAAGAGAAAGGTGCAAGAGGTGAAAAAGAGGGCAAATGAGAGTTAGGGTGAGAGAGTATCATTAAATTTTAAGGAAGAATAAAAAGATGTTTTGGATGGAGGTAAATAAAGTGCGTAAGACAAGGGAGCAAATGGGAACTTCAGTGAAGGGGGCTAATGGGGAGGTGATAACAAGTAGTGGTGATGTGAGAAGGAGATTTAGTGAGTATTTTAAAGGTTTGTTGAATGTGTTTGATGATAGAGTGGCAGATATAGGGTGTTTTGGTCGAGGTGGTGTACAAAGTGAGAGGGTCAGGGAAAATGATTTGGTAAACAGAGAAGAGGTAGTAAAAGCCTTGCGGAAGATGAAAGCCGGCAAGGCAGCAGGTTTGGATGGTATTGCAGTGGAATTTATTAAAAAAGGGGTCGACTGTATTGTTGACTGGTTGGTAACGTTATTTAATGTATGTATGATTCTTGGTGAGATGACTGAGGATTGCCGGAATGCTTGCATAGTGCCATTGTACAAAGGCAAAGGGGATGAGAGTTAGTGCTCAAATTACAGAAGTATAAGTTTGTTGAGTATTCCCGGTAAATTGTATGGGAGGGTATTGATTGAGAGGGTGAAGGCATCTACAGAGCATCAGATTTGGGAAGAGCAGTGCGGTTTTAGAAGCGGTAGAGGATGTGTGGATCAGGTGTTTGCTTTGAAGAATGTATGTGAGAAATACTTAGAAAAGCAAAGCATTTGTATGTAGCATTTATGGATCTAGAGAAGGCATATGCTAGAGTTGATGGAGATACTGTTTGAAAGGTACCAAGAATATATGGTGTGGGAGGCAAGTTGTTAGAAGCAGTAAAAAGCTTTTATCGAGGATGTAAGGCATGTGTACGTGTAGGAAGAGAGGAAAGTGATTGGTTCTCAGTGAATGTAGGTTTGCGGCAGGGGTGTGTGATATCCCCATGGTTGTTTAATTTGTTTATGGATGGGGTTGTTAGGGAGGTGATTGCAAGAGTTTTGGAAAAAGTGGCAAGTATGAAGTCTGTTGTGGATGAGAGAGCTTGGAAAGTGAGTCAGTTGTTGTTCGCTGATGATACAGCGGTGGTGGCTGATTCGTGTGAGAAACTGCAGAAGCTGGTGACTGAGTTTGGTAAAGTGTGTGAAAGAAGAGAATCAGGAGTAAATGTGAATAAAAGGACAGTTATTAGGTACAGTAGGGTTTAGGGTCAAGTCAATTGGGAAGTAAGTTTGAATAGAGAAAAACTGGAGGAAGTAAAGTGTTTTAGATATCTGGGAGTGGATCTGGCAGCGGATGGAACCATGGAAGTGGAAGTGAATCATAGGGTGGGGGAGGGGGCGAATTCTCTGGGAGACTTGAAGAATGTTTGAAAGTCGAGACCAATATCTCGGAAAGCAAAAATGGGTATGTTTGAAGGAACAGTGATTGTTGTATAGCTGCGAGGCGTGGGCTATGGATAGAGTTGTGCGCAGGAGGTTGGATGTGCTGGAAATGAGATGTTTGAGGACAATATGTGGTGTGAGATGGTTTAATTGAGTAAGTAATAATAGGGAAGAGAGATGTGTGGAAATAAAAAGAGTGTGGTTGAGAGTGCAGAAGATGTTGTTTTGAAAAAATTTGGTCACATGGAGAGAATGAGTGATTAAAGAATGACCAAGGGGATATATGTGTCAGAGGTGGAGGGAACGAGGTGAAGTGGGAGACCAAATTGGAGGTGGGAAGATGGAGTGAAAAAGATTTTGAGTGATCGGGGCCTGAACATGCAGGAGGGTGAAAGACGTTCAAGGAATAGAATGATTGGAACGATGTGGTATACCGGGATCGACGTGCTGTCAATGGATTGTACCAGGGCATGTGAAGCGTCTGTGGTAAACCATGGAAAGTTGTGTGGGGCCTGGATGTGGAAAGGGAGCTGTGGTTTTGGTGCATTATTAAATGACAGCTAGAGACTGAGTGTGAACGAATGTGGCCTTTGTTTTCTTTTCCTAGCGCTGCCTCGCACACATGAGGGGGGAGGGGAATGTTATTCCATGTGTGGCGAGGTGGCGATGGGAACAAATAAAGTCAGACAGAATGAATTATGTACATGTGTATATATGTATATGTGTATGTGTGCATATATATGTGTACATTAATATGTATAGGTATGTATATTTGCGTGTGTGGACGAGTATGTATATACATGTGTCTGTCGGTGGGTTTGGCCATTCTTCCGTCTGTTTCCTTGCGCTACTTCGCTAACGCGGGAGACAGCGACAAAAAAATTAAATAAATAGATAATATATATATATATATATATATATATATATATATATATATTCTGTTTCCCCTTTTAGAAAGTTGAAATACAAGGAAGGGAGATTTTCTAGCCCTCCACTCCCGTTCCTTTGAGTCGCCTTCTACGACAATTGAGGAATTTGTGGGAAGTATTCTTTCTTCCTTATCCCCAGGGATAAGGAAGATAGTTGAGAGTAAATGTGAATAAGAGCAAGGTTATTAGGTACGGTAGGGTTGAGGGTCAAGTCAACTGGGAGGTAGGTTTGAATGGAGAAAAACTGGAGGAAGTGAAGTGTTTTAGATATCTGGGAGTGGATCTGGCAGCGGATGGAGCCATGGAAGCGGAGGTGAATCATAGGGTGGGAGAGGGAGCAAAGATTCTGGTAGCCTTGAAGAATGTGTGGAAGTCGAGAACATTATCTCGGAAAAAAAAGAATGGGTATGTTTGAAGCAATAGTGGTTCCAACAATGTTGTACGGTTGCGAGGCGTGGGCTATAGATAGAGTTGTGCGCAGGAGTTTGGATGTGCTGGAAATCAGATGTTTGAGAATAATATGTGGTGTGAGGTGGTTTGAGCGAGTAAGTAATAATAAGGTAAAAGAGATGTGTGGAAATAAAGAGTGTGGTTGAGAGAGCAGGAGGGGGTGTTTTGAAATGGTTTGATCACATGAAGGGAATGAGTGAGGAAAGATTGGCAAAGAGGATATATGTGTCGTATGTGGAGGGAACGTGGATAAGTGGGAGACCAAATTGGAGGTGGAAAGATGGAGTGAAAAAGATTTTGAGTGATCGGGGCCTGAACATGCAGGAGGGTGAAAGGCGTGCAAGGAATAGAGTGAATTGGAACGATGTGGTACACAGGGATCGACGTGGCGTCAATGGATTGTACCAGGGCATGTGAAGCGTCTGTGGTAAACCATGGAAAGTTCTGTGGGGCCTGGATGTGGAATCGGAGCTATAGTTTCGGTGAATTATTACATGACAGCTAGAGACTGAGTGTGAACGAATGTGGCCTTTGTTGTCTTTTCCTAGCGCTACCTCGCACACATGAGGGAGGACGGGGTTGTTATTACATGAGCGGCGAGGTGGCGATGGGAATGAATAAAGGCGCACAGTGTGAATTATGTACATGTGTATATATGTATATGTATGTGTGTGTATATATATGTATGCGTTGAGATGTATAGGTATGTATATTTGCGTGTGTGGACGTGGATGTATATACATGTGTATGTGGGTGGGTTGGGCCATTCTTTCGTCTGTTTCCTTGCGCTACCTTGCAAGCGCGTTAGACAGCGACGAAGCAAAACAAATAAATATATAAATACATACATATATATATATATATATATATATATATATATATATATATATATATATATATATATATATATATATATATATATATATATGTATATATATTTTTTTTTTTTGTCGCTGTCTCCCGCGTTTGCGAGGTAGCGCAAGGAAACAGACGAAAGAAATGGCCCAACCCACCCCCATACACATGTATATACATACGTCTACACACGCAAATATACATACCTACACAGCTTTCCATGGTTTACCCCAGACGCTTCACATGCCTTGATTCAATCCACTGACAGCACGTCAACCCCGGTATACCACATCGCTCCAATTCACTCTATTCCTTGCCCTCCTTTCACCCTCCTGCATGTTCAGGCCCCGATCACACAAAATCTTTTTCACTCCATCTTTCCACCTCCAATTTGGTCTCCCTCTTCTCCTCGTTCCCTCCACCTCCGACACATATATCCTCTTGGTCAATCTTTCCTCACTCATTCTCTCCATGTGCCCGAACCATTTCAAAACACCCTCTTCTGCTCTCTCAACCACGCTCTTTTTATTTCCACACATCTCTCTTACCCTTACGTTACTTACTCGATCAAACCACCTCACACCACACATTGTCCTCAAACATCTCATTTCCAGCACATCCATCCTCCTGCGCACAACTCTATCCATAGCCCACGCCTCGCAACCATACAACATTGTTGGAACCACTATTCCTTCAAACATACCCATTTTTGCTTTCCGAGATAATGTTCTCGACTTCCACACATTCTTCAAGGCTCCCAGAATTTTCGCCCCCTCCCCCACCCTATGATCCACTTCCGCTTCCATGGTTCCATCCGCTGCCAGATCCACTCCCAGATATCTAAAACACTTCACTTCCTCCAGTTTTTCTCCATTCAAACTCACCTCAGAAATTGACTTGAACCTCAACCCTACTGTACCTAATAACCTTGCTCTTATTCACATTTACACTTAACTTTCTTCTTCACACACTTTACCAAACTCAGTCACCAGCTTCTGCAGTTTCTCACATGAATCAGCCACCAGCGCTGTATCATCAGCGAACAACAACTGACTCACTTCCCAAGCTCTCTCATCCCCAACAGACTTCATACTTGCCCCTCTTTCCAAAACTCTTGCATTCACCTCCCTAACAACCCCATCCATAAACAAATTAAACAACCATGGAGACATCACACACCCCTGCCGCAAACCTACATTCACTGAGAACCAATCACTATCCTCTCTTCCTACACGTACACATGCCTTACATCCTCGATAAAAACTTTTCACTGCTTCTAACAACTTGCCTCCCACACCATATATTCTTAATACCTTCCACAGAGCATCTCTATCAACTCTATCATATGCCTTCTCCAGATCCATAAATGCTACATACAAATCCATTTGCTTTTCTAAGTATTTCTCACATACATTCTTCAAAGCAAACACCTGATCCACACATCCTCTACCACTTCTGAAACCACACTGCTCTTCCCCAATCTGATGCTCTGTACATGCCTTCACCCTCTCAATCAATATCCTCCCATATAATTTACCAGGAATACCCAACAAACTTATACCTCTGTAATTTGAGCACTCACTCTTATCCCCTTTGCCTTTGTACAATGGCACTATGCACGCATTCCGCCAATCCTCAGGCACCTCACCATGAGTCATACATACATTAAATAACCTTACCAACCAGTCAACAATACAGTCACCCACTTTTTTAATAAATTCCACTGCAATACCATCCAAACCTGCTGCCTTGCCGGCTTTCATCTTCCGCAAAGCTTTTACTACCTCTTCTCTGTTTACCATATCATTTTCCCTAACCCTCTCACTTTGCACACCACCTCGACCGAAACACCCTATATCTGCCACTCTATCATCAAACACATTCAACAAACCTTCAAAATACTCACTCCATCTCCTTCTCACATCACCACTACTTGTTATCACCTCCCCATTTGCGCCCTTCACTGAAGTTCCCATTTGCTCCCTTGTCTTACGCACTTTATTTACCTCCTTCCAGAACATCTTATTCTCCCTAAAATTTGATGATACTCTCTCACCCCTGGGGATAGGGGAGAAAGAATACTTCCCACGTATTCCCTGCGTTTTGTAGAAGGCGACTAAAAGGGGAGGGAGCGGGGGGGCTGGAAATCCTCCCCTCTCGCTTTTTTTTTTTCCATAAGAGGGAACAGAGAAGGGGGCCAGGTGAGGATATTCCCTCAAATGCTCAATCCTCTGTTCTGAACGCTACCTCGCTGATGCGGGAAATGGCGAGTAGTATGAAAAAAAAAAAAAAAAAATATATATATATATATATATATATATATATATATATATATATATATATATATATATATATATATATATATATATATATATATATATATATATATATATATATATATGTATGTATGTATATATATATATTTTTTTTTTTGCTTTGTCGCTGTCTCCCGCGTTTGCGAGGTAGCGCAAGGAAACAGACGAAAGAAATGGCCCAACCCACCCCTATACACATGTATATACATACGTCCACACACGCAAATATACATACCTACACAGCTTTCCATGGTTTACCCCAGACACTTCACATGCCCTGATTCAATCCACTGACAGCACGTCAACCGCGGTATACCACATCGATCCAATTCACTCTATTCCTTGCCCTCCTTTCACCCTCCTGCATGTTCAGGCCCCGATCACAAAAAATCTTTTTCACTCTATCTTTCCACCTCCAATTTAGTCTCCCCCTTCTCCTCGTTCCCTCCACCTCCGACACATATATCCTCTTGGTCAATCTTTCCTCACTCATTCTCTCCATGTGCCCAAACCATTTCAAAACACCCTCTTCTGCTCTCTCAACCACGATCCTTTTATTTCCGCACATCTCTCTTACCCTTACGTTAATTATCATATGTCGTGATTAGGATTATTGTACAGAATCCTGTCAGTACCAGTCGTTGCATGTTTACCCATCCTTTTATTTCCAATTTACATTTCTTCCTGCATCTATCCCATTTATTATGAATAAACCCCTACTTCTTAGTTTCATTATTCTTGTAAGGGGACTTCTGTTTATCATATTGAAATATCATGTTAGTACGAATCACAGATGTTGCAATATGCTGATACTGATAGAATTTTTTATGCTGCTTAGATCTTGGGAATCCAGGTCAGTGCATCATATAGTTAAACTAATTAATTGTAAATGTGCTCCTGTTTATGTATTTTTTGAAAGTTGATGGTTTTCATGAAAGTACTGTCCATTCAACCAGAATTATGACAAAAGAGCAGAGCATATTCAAAAGAGAATTTTCCTTTACTAATGAATGTTTATCATAATATTTATTTATTTTTCCTTTATTAACAAATGTGTATCAGAATGAATATTTTATTCATAAATATTTTGTCCAATGATTTTGGAAATACCTAATTTTATTTGATAGCTGTCACCGGGTATTGTCATGTTGATTTTCATAGTTGAGATGCATAAACACCTGCATAGTCAATTTGTGTTGGGCAGAGGTGTCTCCAGACTCTGCCTGCTCATGGTTACACCACAAATGAAAAAAATCATCTTTGGTGAGGCTGCATCATTTGGAGTACAGTCTCGTCAAAGAACGAATCATTCCAAAGGAGTCTGCTTTTCCCTGCTCTTGAAATATGTGCAGCCTTGGGCTGTAGGAGTCTTTAGAAAGGTCTTGGTTAACTCCAGGACTCTTTCAAAAATTGGTTGTGGTGTTATTTTCAATAGATATGGGGCAGATGCGTGTCTTAGAATGTTAGGAGTCTGCCTGACAGAAAATATTATTGTATGACACATCTAAAAGACAATATGAAGAAGTATTACACTGGACAAAATTTTTTGATAAACAGAATGTTAATATATGGACTGTATAGTAATGTACGTATTGTAAAAATTTATTCACACAAATAAATTTTGGGGATAAGTACCATCTTATGAGTAGCTTTAGTGAGTTTTTACATGATTAGCAGGGGGTAGCAAATAACAGTATTGGTTTAAAGAAGTACAATAATTTCAACATTCATATCTTAATCACTGCTGCTTGACATTGCCATGTCAGATATGCTGTATTCTAGGTCATACTGAAAACATGCATTGGTTCTGTCCACATTGCCTTGCTCGAAATCAAGTGGTTAATGTTATTGTCATAAATTTGCTTACAATATCTCATTTATGAAATTCAACTTGCTGGTACCTTTGTGTGGTATGTTATGTTATATTAGATATTTCCATGCTTACAAAGTTTTATTGGACATTGAACATGTTAATCATTTATGAAAATAACTTGCTATTTGGCAATAAAGAAAAGGATAGGTAAACTTTTCCTTTACAGATATCACTATCAAATGGTTGTTGCATCAGTGTTATCATCAAGGCTTTAATATGGAGGTGGGTTTTGAAATTTAGGTTTCAAAATAGAATAGAACCATAGCTTAGACAACAGCATTAGGTGTGGTAATTAGTGACCAGTATTAAATTTGTTGCTCCTTCATTGTAAAGTGCCATATATAATTGATAATATCCTATTGTAATGGTCTTTGAGAAGTTGATACAGCTTGAAGAGTCATTGTGGTCCACAGACTCACAAATTGACATTTTTAATGTCAGTTGAGTATTTGCTTTGCATGCAGGAGTCTCACTGTTAAATGATCTAAAGTCTTGTT
The DNA here is from genome assembly GCF_036320965.1 of Panulirus ornatus. Classification (NCBI taxonomy): domain Eukaryota; kingdom Metazoa; phylum Arthropoda; class Malacostraca; order Decapoda; family Palinuridae; genus Panulirus; species Panulirus ornatus. Next base: position 45,139,673 of record NC_092239.1, on the reverse strand, counting down.
AGAGTATAATTACAATCCTCGCATAATGTAGTAGACTGGACCGTATCAGTGTGCCAGTGATACTGAATATGAATTATTTCCAGCACATCCAGTTTTCAGCCTTTTGCTGTGGTTCATATACTTTGAATCTGTAAACATTTAATTTTTACAATATTCTCTAAATGTGTTACTTTATCTTTCTAAAGATTGTGGGCACAAAATGTGAAGAATTGCTTCGAATGAATTATTTGGAAAATACATTATTTTAAGTGGCATTAAGCTTGGAATGAGTTGTGTCATATTTACATGTGATTAGGAGGCATTCTTTAACAATACTTGAATGACGTTATTATAGATATTTATCAAGGTGGAACGTATAAGCAGATTTTTAATTTAAACTTTTCTATAAGATTGTCACGTAGCTGTAAAAATGAGTAGTTGGTTGGTTAGATGTCTTTTATATATATATATATATATATATATATATATATATATATATATATATATATATATATATATATATATATATATATATATATTTATATATATATATATATATACATATTTTTCTCCGGGGATAGGGGAGAAAGAATACTTCCCACGTATTCCCCGCGTGTCGTAGAAGGCGACTAAAAGGGAAGGGAGCGGGGCGCTGGAAATCCTCCCCTCTCGTTTTTTTTTTTTTTCCAAAAGAAGGTACAGAGAAGAGGTCCAGGTGAGGATATTCCCTCAAAGTCCCAGTCCTCTGTTCTTAACGCTACCTCGCTATTGCGGGCAATGGCGAATAGTATGAAAAAAAAAGAAAAAAAAGAAAAAAAAAAAATATATATATATATATATATATATATATATATATATATATATATATATATATATATATATATATATATATATATATATATATATATATATATATATATATATATATATATATATATATATATATATATATATATATATATATATATATATATATATATATATATTTATATATATATATATATATATATATATATATATATATATATATATATATATATATATATATATATATATATGTATATATATATATATATATATATATATATATATATATATATATATATATATATATATATATATATATATATATATATATATATATATGGAAAGGATCACAAATTTGCGCGTGATCAAGACATTCCTATGAGTACACGGGGAAAATGAAACACGAAAAGTTCCCAAGTGCACTTTCGTGTAATAATCACATCATCAGGGGAGACACAAGAGAGGAATATAACAGTCAGCTAATATACATCGAAGAGACGAAGCTAGGACGCCATTTGGTAAACATGTGATTGTCCAAAACATAGAACGAGCGTTCATAAACTTATCATTTTACAAATCTTATCAGAATAAAGTTATCTAATTTGTACAGACCATCACTAATATTAAGATTATAATTCTTTGTGTATTTGATAATAGAAGATTCAATGATATTTCTCTTGGTAATAGAGTTAGAGTTAACAACTGATATGTCGTTACTCCAGTCAATACAATGAGCATAGTTTTTAACGTGATTAAACAAGGCATTTGATTCTTGTCCTGTTCTTATACTATATTTATGTTGCTTAAGTCTAACAGAAAGACCCTTACCAGTCTGACCAACATAAAATTTATCATAGTTTCCACAAGGAACTTTATAGATGCAACCAAGAGAATTTTCTGTTGAATTCCTGATTAAGATATTCTTTATAGTATTATTGTTGTTAAAGGCAACATTTACATTAAAGGATTTAAGCAACATGGGAAGCAAAGTGAAATTATAATTAAAAGGGAGAACTAAAAGATTCTATATAAAATGATTTCTTTACTAACTTAAGGGATTTATCAATGAAAGATCTAGGGCATTTTAACTTAGATCCAATAGAATATATCTTCTCAAACTCATCATCAATAAACTCTGGACTGCAAATACGTAATGCCCTTAGGAACATAGATTGAAATGATGATAATTCAACACTGTCATGTTGAGATGAGTAGTAATAAATATATGAGCATACATTAGTGGGTTTTCTGTATATGATAAACTTAAACTTGTTTCCATGTCTATGGATCATGCAATCTAAAAATGGTAATATACCATTATTTTCATGTTCTACAGTAAATTTGATGGAAGGTACTAAATTGTTAAGTAAGGGGAGAAATATTTGTAAATTTTCATTTGTTGGCCAAACACAAAGAACATCATCTACATACCTTAACCAAATTGCATTAGAAGGCAACATATCCTTTAGTAATTTTGTTTCAAAAAATTCCATATAAAGATTACTTAGTACAGGTGAAAGAGGGTTACCAGTTGCCATTCCAAATTTTTGAGCATTTAATGGAGATTATTATCAAAATCTTTTTCACTCCATCTTTCCACCTCCAATTTGGTCTCCCACTTCTCCTTCTTCCCTCCACCTCCAACACATATATGCTCTTGGTCAATCTTTCCTCACTCATTCTCTCCATGTGCCCAAACCATTTCAAAACATCCTCTTCTGCTCTCTCAACCACGCTCTTTTTATTTCCACACATCTCTCATACCCTTATATTACTTACTCGATCAAACCACCTCGAACCACATATTGTCCTCAAACATCTCGTTTCCAGCACATCCACCCTCCTCCGCACAACTTTATCCATAGCCCACGCCTCGTAACCATACAACATAGTTGGAATCACTATTCCTTAAAATATACCCATTTTTCCTTTCCGAGATAATGTTCTCGACTTCCACACATTCTTCAACGCTCCCAGGATTTTCGCTCCCTCCCTCACCCTATGATTCACTTCCGCTTCCATGGTTCCATCCGCTGTCAGATCCACTCCCAGTTATCTAAAACACTTTACTTCCTCCAGTTTTTCTCCATTCAAACTTACCTCCCAATTGACTTGACCCTCAACACTACTGTACCTAATAACCTTGCTCTTATTCACATTTACTCTTAACTTTCTTCTTTCACATACTTTACCAAACTCAGTCACCAGCTTCTGCAGTTTCTCACATGAATCAGCTACCAGCGCTGTATCATCAGCGAATAACAACTGACTCACTTCCCAAGCTCTCTCATCCACAGCTGGCTTCATACTTGCCACTCTTTCCAAAACTCTTGCATTCACCTCCCTAACAACCCCATCCATAAACAAATTAAACAACCATGGAGACATCACACACCCCTGTCGTAAACCTACATTCACAGAGAGCAATCACTTTCTTCCTACACGTGTACATGCCTTACATCCTCGATAAAAACTTTTCACTGCTTCTAACAACTTGCCTCCCACACCATATATTCTTAGTACCTTCCACAGAGCATCTCTATCAACTCTATCATATGCCTTCTCCAGATCTATAACTGCTACATACAAATCCATTTGTGTTTCTAAGTATTTCTCACATACATTTATCAAAGGAGAACAAGGAGAAGAGGGAGACCAAATTGGAGGTGGAAAGATGGAGTGAAAAAGATTTTGTGTGATCGGGGCCTGAACATGCAGGAGGGTGAAAGGAGGGCAAGGAATAGAGTGAATTGGAGCGATGTGGTATACCGGGGTTGGCGTGCAGTCAGTGGATTGAATCAAGGCATGTGAAGCGTCTGGGGTAAGCCATGGAAAGCTGTGTAGGTATGTATATTTGCGTGTGTGGACGTATGTATATACATGTGTATGGGGTGGGTTGGGCCATTTCTTTCGTCTGTTTCCTTGCGCTACCTCGCAAACGCGGGAGACAGCGACAAAGTATAATAAAAAATAATATACTATATTTATCAAAGCAAACACCTGATCCACACATTCTCTACCACTTCTGAAACCACACTGCTCTTCCCCAATCTGATGCTCTGTACATGCCTTCACCCTCTCAATCAATACCTTCCCATATAATTTACCAGGAATACTCAACAAACTTATACCTCTGTAATTTGAGCACTGTTATCCCCTTTGCCTTTGTACAATGGCACTATGCAAGCATTCCGCCAATCCTCAGGCACCTCACCATGAATCATACATACATTAAATAACCTTACTAACCAGTCAACAATACCGTCACCCCCATTTTTAATAAATTCCACTGCAATACCATCCAAACCTGCTGCCTTATCGGATTTCATCTTCCGCAAAGCTTTTACTACATTTTCTCTGTTTTACTAAATCATTTTCCCTAACCCACTCACTTTGCACACCACCTCGACCAAAAGACACTATATCTGCCACTCTATCATCAAACACATTCAACAAACCTTCAAAATACTCATCCCATCTTCTCACATCACCACTACTTGTTATCACCTCCCCATTAGCCCCCTTCACTCAAGTTCCCATTTGCTCCCTTGTCTTAGGAATTTTTTTTACCTCCTTCCAAAACATCTTTTATTCTCCCTAAAATTTAACGATACTCTCTCACCTTAACTCTCATTTGACCTTTTTTTCACCCCTTCCCACCTATCTCTTGACCTCCTTCCTCTTCCTTTTATACACCTCCCACTCATTTGCATTTTTTCCCTACAAAAATTGTCCAAATGCCTCTCTCTTCTCTTTCACTTATAATCTTACTTCTTCATCCCCCCACTCACTACCCTTTCTAATCAACCCACCTCCCACGCTTCTCATGCCACAAGCATCTTTTGCGCAAACCATCACTGTTTCCCTAAATAATCCCATACCTCCCCCACTCCCCTTACCTCCTTTGTTCTCACCTTTTTCCATTCTGTACTCAGTCTCTCCTGATAATTCTTCACACAAGTCTCCTTCCAAAGCTCACTTACTCTCACCACCCTCTTCACCCCTACATTCTCTCTTCTTTTCTGAAAACCCATACAAATCTTCACCTTCGCCTCCACAAGATGATGATCAGACATCCCTCCAGTTGCTCCTCTCAGCACATCAACATCCAAAAGTCTCTCTTTCGCGAGCCTGTCAATTAACACGTAATTCAATAACGCTCTCTGGCCATCTCTCCTACTTACATACGTATACTTATGTAAATCTCGCTTTTTAAACCACGTATTCCCAATCACCACTCCTTTTCAGCACATAAATCTACAAGCTCTTCACCATTTCCATTTACAACACTGAACAACCCATGTATACCAATTATTCCCTCAACTGCCACATTACTCACCTTTGCATTCAAATCACCCATCACTATAACCCGGTCTTGTGCATCAAAATCACTAACACACTCATTCAGCTGCCCCCAAAACACTTACCTCTCATGATCTTTCTTCTCATGTCCAGGTGCATATGCACCAATAATCACTCATCTCTCTCCATCAACTTTCAGTTTTACCCATATTAATCTAGAATTTACTTTCTTACATCCTATCACATACTCCCACTACTCCTGTTTCAGGAGTAGTCCTACTCCTTCACTTGCTCTTGTCCTCTCACTAACCCCTGACTTTACTCCCAAGACATTCCCAAACCACTCTTCCCCTTGACCCTTGAGCTTCGTTTCACTCAGAGGCAAAACATCCAGGTTCCTTTCCTCAAACATACTACCTATCTCTCATTTTTCATATATATATATATATATATATATATATATATATATATACATATATATATATATATATATATATATATATATATATATATATATATTCTTAGTGATATGGAAGCGTGGAAATTACCCAAGTATCTCCTTTTGATTTATCTTTAGAATGACAGTAGACTATGTGGAGTGGATGACTGTCGGTGTCTCTTATCTAGGTCGTAAGAAGAACGACGATGGGAGGATAGTATGAAAGCAGGGGCGGGAATCCTTATGTGGCAGTTTTGACGCAAGGGAAGGAATGTTAATGCTTTTCGATTTAAATGTCTGGATGGTTTATATGCCAAGGGATGGTAGAGTCAGGACAAGTATATATAGGTATGTTAACGAGAATGGATTAAATCATCTTTTGTATTGACATGAATGACTAGACATTTGAAACACTGGCTGTAACAGAATTGGTACGTGTCAGAACAAAGACGTAAAGCAAAGATTTTTACATTAATATCTGTGATGATAAATTTTAGGCAGAGCAATAACACAGTAACGCATTGTTATACAGGTGTAACAATAGAGCAATGTTACAATAGAACTCATCCACCTTCCTCACACACGGGTAAATATTTCATCGAGGATATTTATGGGAAGGAGTCACTTGCACCGATATTTATATCATATAGATATATATAGTAGTGAACATAGGCTATCAAAAAATATTATGTCTCGTGTATATAAAACAAAAAAATGAGATGAGTTTTCATGTAAGTTTATGATTGTGTGATGCTCTAGATACATTGCCAATATTAAGAGTAATCTTCAAAAATACCAGAAAAAAATTTCAACACACCTGCTAGAGTAAATCCTCAGAGAGATAGTAAGTGATAACACAGTGTGCAGAGCAGACCTAAGACCCGCTCCCTTGACGCTGCAGTATATATATATATATATATATATATATATATATATATATATATATATATATATATATATATATATATATATATATATATATATATACTGCGTATATATATATATATATATACATATATATATATATATATATATATATATATATATATATATATATATATATATATATATATATATATATATATATATATATATATATATATATATATATGTATATATATATATATATATATATATATATATATATATATATATATATATATATATATATATATATATATATATATATATACATATATATATATATATATATATATATATATATATATATATATATATATATATATATATATATATATATATATATATATATACATATATATATATATATATATATATATATATATATATATATATATATATATATATATATATATATATATATATATATATATACATATATATATATATATATATATATATATATATATATATATATATATATATATATATATATATATATATATATAGATATATATATATATCTTTTCTTTTCTTTCAAACTATTCGCCATTTCCCGCATTAGCGAGGTAGCGTTAAGAACAGATGACTGGGCCTTTGAGGGACTACCCTCACCTGGCCCAATTCTCTGTTCCTTCTTTTGGAAAATTAAAAAAAAAAAAAATGAGAGGGGAGGATTTCCAGCCCCCCGCTCCCTCCCCTTTTAGTCGCCTTCTACGACACGCAGGGAATACGTGGGAAGTATTCTTGCTCCCCTATCCCCTATATATATATACATATATATATATATATATATATATATATATATATATATATATATATATATATATATATATATATATATATATATATATATATATATATATATATATATATATATATATATATATATATATATATATATATATATATATATATATATATATATATATATATATATATTAGGTACAGTAGGGTTGGGGGTCACATCAACTGGGAGGTAAGTTTGAATGGAGAAAAACTGGAGGAAGTAAAGTGTTTTAGATATCTGGGAGTGGATCTGGCAGCGGATGGAACCATGGAAGCGGAAGTGGATCATAGTGTGGGGGAGGGGGCGAAAATTCTGGGAGCCTTGAAGAATGTGTGGAAGTCGAGAACAACATCTCCGAAAGCAAAAATGGCTATGTTTGAAGGAATAGTGGTTCCAACAATGTTGTATGGTTGGGAGGCGTGGGCTATGGATAGAGTTGTGCGCAGGAGGATGGATGTGCTGGAAATGAGATGTTTGAGGACAATGTGTGGTGTGAGGTGGTTTGATCGAGTGAGTAACGTAAGGGTAAGAGAGATGTGTGGAAATAAAAAGAGAGTGGTTGAGAGAGCAGAAGAGGGTGTTTTGAAGTGGTTTGGCACATGGAGAGGATGAGTGAGGAAAGATTGACCAAGAGGATATATGTGTCGGAGGTGGAGGGAACAAGGAGAAGAGGGAGACCAAATTGGAGGTGGAAAGATGGAGTGAAAAAGATTTTGTGTGATCGGGGCCTGAACATGCAGGAGGGTGAAAGGAGGGCAAGGAATAGAGTGAATTGGAGCGATGTGGTATACCGGGGTTGACGTGCTGTCAGTGGATTGAAGCAGGGCATGTGAAGCGTCTGGGGTAAACCATGGAAAGCTGTGTAGGTATGTATATTTGCGTGTGTGGACGTATGTATATACATGTGTATGGGGGTGGGTTGGGCCATTTCTTTCGTCTGTTTCCTTGCGCTACCTCGCAAACGCGGGAGACAGCGACAAAGTATAATAAAAATAAATAAAATATATATATATATATATATATATATATATATATATATATATATATATATATATATATATATATATATATATATATATATAATATATATATATATATATATATATATATATATATATATATATATATATATATATATATATATATATGTATATATACATTTTTACACGTGATCGCCGCTAGACATATAGTTGCTGTTACTGGAAGGAGCTAGCCAATGGAGCCTCAGTATCGATCAGTCGCGTTCTTCGTCTTATGATAAATACTGCAGCGTCAAGGGAGCGGGTCTTAGGTCTGCTCTACACACTGTGTTATCACTTACTATCTCTCTGAGGATTTACTCTAGCAGGTGTGTTGAAATTTTTTTCTTGTGTGTTTGAAGGTTACTCTTAATATTTGCAATGTATCTAGAGCATCACACAATCATAAACTTACATGAAAATTGATCTCATTTTTTTGTTTTGTATACACGAGACATAATATTTTTTGATAGCCTATGTTCACTACTATATATATATCTATATGATATAAATATCGGTGCAAGTGACTCTTTCCCATAAATATCCTCGATGAAATATTTACCCGTGTCTGAGGAAGGTGGATGAGTTCTATTGTAACATTGCTCTATTGTTACACCTGTATAACAATGCGTTACTGTGTTAATGCTGTGCCTAAAATTTATCATCACAGATATTCATGTAAAAATCTTTACTTTGTGTCTTTCTTCTGACACGCACCAATTCTGTTACAGGCAGTGTTTCAAATGTCTAGTCATTCAGGTCAGGACAAAAGATGATTTAATCCATTCTCGTTAACATACCTATATATACTTGTCCTGACTCTACCATCCCTTGGCATATAAACCATCCAGACATTTAAATCGAAAAGCATTAACATTCCTTCCCTTGCGTCAAAACTGCCACATAAGGATTCCCGCCCCTGCTTTCATACTATCCTCCCATCGTCATTCTTCTTACGATCTAGATAAGAGACACCGACAGTCATCCACTCCACATAGTCTACTGTCATTCTAAAGATAAATCAAAAGGAGATACTTGGGTAATTTCCACACTTCCATATCACTAAGAATATATATATATATATATATAATATATATATATATATTTATATATTATATATATATATATATATTATATATATATATATTTTATAAAATTATATATATATATTTATATATATTTATTATATATATATATATTATGTATATATATATATATATTTATATGTATATATATATATATATATATATATATATATATATATATATATATATATATATATATATATATATATATATATATATATGAAAAAATGAGAGATAGGTAGTATGTTTGATAAAAGAAACCTGGATGTTTTGCCTCTGAGTGAAACGAAGCTCAAGGGTAAAGGGGAAGAGTGGTTTGGGAATGTCTTGGGAGTAAAGTCAGGGGTCAGTGAGAGGACAAGAGCAAGTGAAGGAGTAGCACTACTCCTGAACAGGAGTAGTGGGAGTATGTGATAGAATGTAAGAAAGTAAATTCTAGATTAATATGGGTAAAACTGAAAGTTGATGGAGAGAGATGAGTGATTATTGATGCATATGCACCTGCGAATGAGAAGAAAGATCATGAGAGGTAAGTGTTTTGGGGGCAACTGAATGAGTGTGTTAGTGATTTTGATGCACAAGACCGGGTTATAGTGATGGGTGATTTGAATGCAAAGGTGAGTAATGTGGCAGTTGAGGGAATAATTGGTATACATGGGGTGTTCAGTGCTGTAAATGGAAATGGTGAGGAGCTTGTAGATTTATGTGCTGAAAAGGAATGGTGATTGGGAATACGTGGTTTAAAAAGCTAGATTTACATAAGTATACGTATGTATGTAGGAGAGATGGCCAGAGAGCGTTATTGGATTACGTGTTAATTGACGGGCGCGCGAAAAAGACTTTTGGATGTTGATGTGCTGAGAGGAGCAACTGGAGGGATGTCTGATCATTATCTTGTGGAGGCGAACGTGAAGATTTGTATGGGTTTTCAGAATAGAAGAGAGAATGTAGGTGTGAAGAGGGTGATGAGAGTAAGTGAGCTTTGGAAGGAGACTTGTTTGAAGAATTCCCAGGAGAGACTGAGTACAGAATGGAAAAAGGTGAGGACAAAGGAGTTAAGGGGAGTGGGGGAGGTGTGAG
>NC_092239.1:45076751-45124251 GCF_036320965.1 Panulirus ornatus | reverse complement strand
TTTTCAACCCCGCCACGGTTTTTTTGCCCACTCCCACCCTCTGGATTTCACTTCCGCTTCCTAGGGGTTTATATCCGTTTGGCCAAATCCACTCTCAGATGTCTAAAAAAACTTCACTTCCCCAAATTTTCTTACCCATTACTTGTCCCTCAACCTATAAAACTTTTAATAACCTTGCTCTTATTCACATTTAATCTAAAAATTTTCTCTTTAACATATTTTCCCAAACTTTTTCCCACCAACTTTGCAGTTTTTCCACCGAATCAGCCAAAAGGCGCTGTATCACAGCGAACAACAACTGACTCATTCCAAGCCCTGTCAAAATCCACGGACTGCATACTTGCCCTCTCTCCAAAACTCTTGCTTTTCACCTCCCAAAAACACCCCCCCATTCATAAACAAATTAAACAACAAGGGGCACAAACCACCCCTGCCGCAAACGCACTTTCCCAGGGGGAACCCCAATCCTTTCTTCCCTTCTAAACTTGTACACATTCCTTACATCCTCATGAAGTTTTTTCACGGCTTCTTGCATATTTTACCTCCCCACCATATACTCTTTATTACTTCCAAAAAAAGAATCTCAATAAAAATTTATCATATATTTTTACAGATCCCGGTTTCCCCTACTTACAAATCATTTACTTTTTTTTAAGTAATTTCTCATATACATTCTTCAAAGCAAACACCTGATCCAAAACATCATCTGCCACTTCTGAAACCTCACCCCCTCCTCCCCAAATTTATGCTGTGTACATGGCTTGACCGTCCAATCAATGCCCCCCCGTATAAGTTTCCCTAGCAATACTAACAAACTTATCCTCTGTAATTTTTAAAAAAAATTTACCTTTATCCCCTTTTTCCTTTTTTGCAACGGGGACCATAATACTTTTCCCCCATTCCTCAGGCAATTCACCCTGAACAATAACTATACAATGAAAACCCCCATCAAACAGCAACAATTAGTCACCCCCTTTTTTTAAAATTCCCCAGCAATACCATCCAAGAACCCGCCCCCTTGCGGTTTCATTTTCCCCCAAAAACTTTCAATGCCTCTTCTATGTTTTACTAAAAGCATCTTTCCCTTTACCGTTTCTCACTTTGCATATGCCCTCGGGCCAAAAAACCCTATATCTACCACTCATCATCAAACACACTCAGCAAACCTTCATGAAGCTCATTCCATATACCTCTCACTTCCACACTACCCTTTTTACAAATCCCATTTGTCCCGTCAACCCAATTTTTCCATTTTCTTATTTTAGCCCCTTTATTTATGTCCCTTTCAAACATCTTTTTTTTTTTTCCCTAAATTTGATAATACTTTTCACCCCAATTGTCATTTGCCCTCTTTTTCACTCTTGCCTTTCTCTTTGACCTCCTGCCTCTTTCTTTTAAAACATCTCCAGCTTTTTCACTATTTCCATGTAAAAATTTATCCAACTGCCTCCCCTCTTCTTCTTTCACCTTTAAAACCCAAACTTACTTTTTCATCCCTCCCCCTCACTACCTTTTCTAATTAAAACCCCAAATCCCACGCTTCTCTTGCCAAAAGCATTTTTTTGCGGAAGCCAAACACGCTTCCCTAGTATGTGAAAAGAATATGGCCTTTGTTGTCTTTTCCTAGCGCTATCTCGCCACACATGAGGGGGGGGGGTGGTGGTTGTTATTTCATGTGTGGCGGGGGGGGTGGGATGGGAAAATTTAAAAAGGGCAGACGTTATGTTATGTAAATGTGTTTAATGTTATGTCTTTTCTTTTCTTTCTTTCAAACCCATCCCATTTCCCGCTTTGCGGGGGGCGTTAAGAACAATGCTGGGCCTTTGAAAGGGGCTACCTCACCTGGCCCAAATTTCGGGTTTCCTTTTTTTGGAAAATTAAAAAAAAAAAAAAGATTTAGGGGGGGGATTTCCGCCCCCCCGTTTATGTCTTGTGTGTTTATATTTTATATATGTATACGTTGAGATGTTAGGTATTTTATTATTTTTTGGTTTTGTGCAAGTTTCTTTTTAATACATGGGTATTGGGGGGGGTGGGGTTGGGCCAATTTTCATTGTTTCCTTGCGCTACCTCGCAAACGCGGGAGACAGCGACAAAGTATAATAAAAATAAATAAATATATATATATATATATATATTATATATATATATATATATATATATATATATATTATATATATATATATATATATATATATATTTATAATATATATAATATATATATATATATATATATATATATATATATATTATATATATATATTTAATATGTATATATACATTTTTACACGTGATCGCCGCTAGACATATAGTTGCTGTTACTGGAAGGAGCTAGCCAATGGAGCCTCAGTATCGATCAGTCGCGTTCTTCGTCTTATGATAAATACTGCAGCGTCAAGGGAGCGGGTCTTAGGTCTGCTCTACACACTGTGTTATCACTTACTATCTCTCAGAGGATTTACTCTAGCAGGTGTGTTGAAATTTTTTTCTTGTGTGTTTGAAGGTTACTCTTAATATTTGCAATGTATCTAGAGCATCACACAATCATAAACTTACATGAAAATTCATCTCATTTTCTTGTTTTGTATACACGAGACATAATATTTTTTGATAGCCTATGTTCACTACTATATATATCTATATGATATAAATATCGGTGCAAGTGACTCTTTCCCATAAATATCCTCGATGAAATATTTACCCGTGTCTGAGGAAGGTGGATGAGTTCTATTGTAACATTGCTCTATTGTTACACCTGTATAACAATGCGTTACTGTGTTATTGCTCTGCCTAAAATTTATCATCACAGATATTAATGTAAAAATCTTTGCTTTACGTCTTTGTTCTGACACGTACCAATTCTGTTACAGCCAGTGTTTCAAATGTCTAGTCATTCAGGTCAGGACAAAAGATGATTTAATCCATTCCCGTTAACATACCTATATATACTTGTCCTGACTCTACCATCCCTTGGCACATAAACCATCCAGACATTTAAATAGAAAAGCATTAACATTCCTTCCCTTGCGTCAAAACTGCCACATAAGGATTCCCGCCCCTGCTTTCATACTATCCTCCCATCGTCATTCTTCTTACGATCTAGATAAGAGACACGGACAGTCATCCACTCCACACAGTCTACTGTCATTCTAAAGATAAATCAAAAGGAGATACTTGGGTAATTTCCACACTTCCATATCACTAAGAATATATATATATATATATATATATATATATATATATATATATATATATATATATATATATATATATATATATATATATATATATATATATATATATATATATATATATATATATATATATATATATATATATATATATATATATATATATATATATTTATATGTATATATATATATATATATATATATATATATATATATATATATATATATATATATATATATATATATATATATATATGAAAAAATGAGAGATAGGTAGTATGTTTGATAAAAGAAACCTGGATGTTTTGCCTCTGAGTGAAACGAAGCTCAAGGGTAAAGGGGAAGAGTGGTTTGGGAATGTCTTGGGAGTAAAGTCAGGGGTCAGTGAGAGGACAAGAGCAAGTGAAGGAGTAGCACTACTCCTGAAACAGGAGTAGTGGGAGTATGTGATAGAATGTAAGAAAGTAAATTCTAGATTAATATGGGTAAAACTGAAAGTTGATGGAGAGAGATGAGTGATTATTGATGCATATGCACCTGCGAATGAGAAGAAAGATCATGAGAGGTAAGTGTTTTGGGGGCAGCTGAATGAGTGTGTTAGTGATTTTGATGCACAAGACCGGGTTATAGTGATGGGTGATTTGAATGCAAAGGTGAGTAATGTGGCAGTTGAGGGAATAATTGGTATACATGGGGTGTTCAGTGCTGTAAATGGAAATGGTGAGGAGCTTGTAGATTTATGTGCTGAAAAGGAATGGTGATTGGAAATACGTGGTTTAAAAAGCGAGATTTACATAAGTATACGTATGTATGTAGGAGAGATGGCCAGAGAGCGTTATTGGATTACGTGTTAATTGACGGGCGCGCGAAAAAGACTTTTGGATGTTGATGTGCTGAGAGGAGCAACTGGAGGGATGTCTGATCATTATCTTGTGGAGGCGAACGTGAAGATTTGTATGGGTTTTCAGAATAGAAGAGAGAATGTAGGTGTGAAGAGGGTGATGAGAGTAAGTGAGCTTTGGAAGGAGACTTGTTTGAAGAATTCCCAGGAGTGACTGAGTACAGAATGGAAAAAGGTGAGGACAAAGGAGTTAAGGGGAGTGGGGGGGGGGTGTGAGATTATTTAGGGAAACAGTGATGGCTTGCGCAAAAGATGCTTGTGGCATGAGAAGCGTGATAGGTGGGTTGATTAGAAAGGGTAGTGAGTAGTGGGATGAAGAAATAAGATTATTAGTGAAAGAGAAGAGAGAGGCATTTGGACAATTTTTGCAGGGAAAAAATGTAAATGAGTGGGAGATATATAAAAGGAAGAGGAAGGAGGTCAAGAGATAGAGGGTAAGGGGTGAAAAAGAGGTCAAATGAGAGTTAAGGTGAGAGAGTATCATTAAATTTTAGGGAGAATAAAAAGATGTTTTGGATGGAGGTAAATAAATTTCCTAAGGCAAGGTAGCAAATGGGAACTTGAGTGAAGGGGGCTAATGGGGAGGTGATGACAAGTAGTGGTGATGTGAGAAGGATATGGAGTGAGTATTTTGAAGGTTTGTTGAATGTGTTTGATGATAGAGTGGCAGATATAGTGTCTTTTCGTCGAGGTGGTGTGCAACGTGAGAGGGTTAGGGAAAATAATTTAGTAAACAGGGAAAATGTAGTAAAAGCTTTGCGGAAGATGAAATCCGGCAAGGCAGCAGGTTTGGATGGTACTGCAGTGGAATTTATTAAAAAAGGGGGTGACGGTATTGTTGACTGGTTGGTAAGGTTATTTAATGTATGTATGATTCATGGTGAGGTGCCTGAGGATTGTCGGAATGCTTGCATACTGCCATTGTACAAAGGCAAAGGGATAAGAGTGCTCAAATTACAGAGCTATAAGTTTGTTGAGTATTCCTGGTAAATTATATGGGAAGGTATTGATTGAGAGGGTGAAGGCATGTACAGAGCATCAGATTGGGGAAGAGCAGTGTGGTTTCAGAAGTGGTAGAGAATGTGTGGATCAGGTGTTTGCTTTGATAAATGTATGTGAGAAATTTAGAAACACAAATGGATTTGTATGTAGCATTTATGGATCTGGAGAAGGCATATGATAGAGTTGACAGAGATGCTCTGTGGAAGGTACTAAGAATATATGGTGTGGGAGGAAAGTTGTTAGAAGCCGTGAAAAGTTTTTATCGAGGATGTAAGGCATGTGTACGTGTAGGAAGAGAGTGATTGCTCTCTGTGAATGTAGGTTTACGGGAGGGTTGTGTGATTCTCCATGGTTGTTTTATTTGTTTATGGATGGGGTTGTTAGGGAGGTGAATGCATGAGTTTTGGAAAGAGTGGCAAGTATGCAGCCAGCTGGGGATGAGAGAGCTTGGGAAGTGAGTCAGTTGTTATTCGCTGATGATACAGCGCTGGTAGATGACTCATGTGAGAAACTGCAGAAGCTGGTGATAATAGGGTGTAAGAGATATGTGGTAATAAAAGGAGTGTGGTTGAGAGAGCAGAAGAGAGTGTTTTGAAATAGTTTGGTCACATGGAGAGAATGAATGAGGAAAGATTGACCATGAGGACATATGTGTCGGAGGTGGAGGGAACGAGAAGTAGGAGACCAAATTGGAAGTGGAAAAATGGAGTGAAAAAGATTCTGAGTGATCGGGGCCTGAACATGCAAGAGCGTCAAAGGCGTGTAAGGAATAGAGTGAATTGGAAAGATGTGGTATACCGGGGCCGACGTGCTGTCAATGTGTTGAACCAGGGCATGTGAAGCGTCTGGTGTAAAACATGAAAAGTTCTCTGTGGCCTGGATGTGGAAAGGGAGCTGTGGTTTCGATGCATTATACATGACAGTTAGAGACTGAGTGTTAACGAATGTGGCCTTTGTTGTCTTTTCTTAGCGCTACCTCGCGCAAATGCGTGGGAGGGGTTTGTTAGTTCATGTACAGCGATGTGGGGATGGGAATGAATAAGGGCAGAGAGTATGAATAATGTACATGTGTATATATATATATATATATATATATATATATATATATATATATATATATATATATATATATATATATATATATATATATATATATATATATATATATATATTTTTTTTTTTTTTAAACTATTCGCCATTTCCCGCGTTAGCGAGGTAGCGTTAAGAACAGAGGAATGGGCCTTTGAGGGAATATCCTTACCTGGCCCCGTTCTCTGTTCCTTTTGGAAAATCAAAAAAAATAATGAGAAGGGAGGATTTCCAGCCCCTCGCTCCCTCCCCTTTTAGTCGCCTTCTACGACACGCAGGGAATACGTAGGAAGTATTCTTTCTCCCCTATCTCCAGGGATATATATATATATATATATATATATATATATATATATATATATATATATATATATATATATATATATATATATATATATATATATATATATATATATATATATATATATATATATATATATATATATATATATATATATATATATGTATATATATATATATATATATATATATATATATATATATATATATATATATATATATATATATATATATATATATATATATATATATATATATATATATATATATATATATATATATATATATATATATATATATATATATATATATATATATATATATATATATATATATATATATATATATATATATATATATATATATATATATATATATATATATATATAATATATATATATATATATATATATATATATATATATATATATATATATATATATATATATATATATATATATATATATATATATATATATATATATATATATATATATATTTTTTCATACTATTCGCCATTTCCTGCCTCAGCCAGGTAGCGTTAAGAACAGAGGACCTGGCCTCTGAGGAAACATCCTCACCCGGCCTCCTTCTCTGTTCCTTCCTTTGGAAAATTAAAAAAAAAATAAAATGCGAGGGGAAGATCTGCAGCCCCGCGCTCCCTTCCCTTTTAGTCGCCTTCTACGACAAGCAGGGAATACGTGGGAAGTATTCTTTATGCCCTATCCCCACGGATAATATATATATATATATATATATATATATATATATATATATATATATATATATATATATATGTATATATATATATATATATATATATATATATATATTTTTTTTTTTTTTTTTTTTTTATACTTTGTCGCTGTCTCCCGCGTTTGCGAGGTAGCGCAAGGAAACAGACGAAAGAAATGGCCCAACCCCCCCCCCCCCCATACACATGTACATACACACGTCCACACACGCAAATATACATACCTACACAGCTTTCCATGGTTTACCCCAGACGCTTCACATGCCTTGATTCACTCCACTGACAGCACGTCAACCCCTGTATACCACATCGCTCCAATTCACTCTATTCCTTGCCCTCCTTTCACCCTCCTGCATGTTCAGGCCCCGATCACACAAAATCTTTTTCACTCCATCTTTCCACCTCCAATTTGGTCTCCCTCTTCTCCTCGTTCCCTCCACCTCCGACACATATATCCTCTTGGTCAATCTTTCCTCACTCATTCTCTCCATGTGCCCAAACCATTTCAAAACACCCTCTTCTGCTCTCTCAACCACGCTCTTTTTATTTCCACACATCTCTCTTACCCTTACGTTACTTACTCGATCAAACCACCTCACACCACACATTGTCCTCAAACATCTCATTTCCAGCACATCCATCCTCCTGCGCACAACTCTATCCATAGCCCACGCCTCGCAACCATACAACATTGTTGGAACCACTATTCCTTCAAACATACCCATTTTTGCTTTCCGAGATAATGTTCTCGACTTCCACACATTTTTCAAGGCTCCCAAAATTTTCGCCCCCCTCCCCCACCCTATGATCCACTTCCGCTTCCATGGTTCCATCCGCTGACAGATCCACTCCCAGATATCTAAAACACTTCACTTCCTCCAGTTTTTCTCCATTCAAACTCACCTCCCAATTGACTTGACCCTCAACCCTACTGTACCTAATAACCTTGCTCTTATTCACATTTACTCTTAACTTTCTTCTTCCACACACTTTACCAAACTCAGTCACCAGCTTCTGCAGTTTCTCACATGAATCAGCCACCAGCGCTGTATCATCAGCGAACAACAACTGACTCACTTCCCAAGCTCTCTCATCCCCAACAGACTTCATACTTGCCCCTCTTTCCAGGACTCTTGCATTTACCTCCCTAACAACCCCATCCATAAACAAATATATATATATATATATATATATATATATATATATATATATATATATATATATATATATATATATATATATATATATATATATATATATATATATATATATATATATATATATATATATATATATATATATATATATATATATATATATACATACTTGGTACCTTTATTCATTTCAGTTGCCACTCCGCCATACGTAAAATGACAATCTCCTCCCTTCCACGCGCACGAGGTAGCGCTAGGAAAGACAACATTTGCCACATTCGTTCACAGTCTCTAGCTGTCATGTATAATGCACCGAAACCACAGCGCCCTCTCCGCATCGAGGCCCAAATGACTTTGCATGGTTTACCCAAGACACTTCGCACATACTGGATCAATCCATTGGCAGCACATCGAACCCGTTATACCATATCGTTCCAAGTCACTCTATTCCTTGCACGCCTTTCGCCCTCCTGCATGTTCATTCCCCGATCGCTCAAAAACTTTTTCACTCTGTCCTTCCACCTCCAATTTGGTCTCCCACTTCTCCTCGTTCCCTCCACCTCTGACACACATATCTTCTTTGTCAATTTTTCCTCACTCATTCTCTCCATGTGACCAAGCCAATTTAATATATAGTCTTCTGCTCTCTCAACCACACTCAATATTTTACCACACATCTCTCTTACCCTTCCATTTCTTATTCGATTAAACCACCTCACATCACATATTTTCCTCAAACATCTCATTTCCCAACACATCCACCCTCCTCCGCACAACCCTATCTATAGCCCACGCCTCGAAACAATATAACATTGTTGGAACAATTATTCCCTCAATTATACCCATTTTTGCTTTCCGAGCAAATGTTCTCGACTTCCACACATTTTTCAACGCCACGAGAATTTTGCTCACTCCCACACCCTCTGACTCACTTCCGCTTCCATGGTTATATCCGCTGCCAAATCCACTCTCAGATGTCTAAAACACTTCACTTCCTCCAATTCTTATCCATTTACTTGTCCCTCAACCCTACTGAACGTAATAACCTTGCTCTTATTCACATTTAATCTCAAATTTTCTCTTTCACATACTTTACCAAACTCATTCACCAACTTCTGCAGTTTTTCCACCCGAATCAGCCAACGGCGCTGTATCATCAGCGAACAACAACTGACTCACTTCCTAAGCCCTGTCATACTCAACAGACTGCATACTTGCCCCTCTCTCCAAAACTCTTGCATTCACCTCCCTAACAGCCCCATTCATAAACAAATTAAACAACAATGGGCACAACACGCACCCCTGCCGCAAACGCACATTCCACGGGAACCAATCACTTTCTTCCCTTCTGACTTGTACACATACCTTACATCCTCGATGAAAGCTTTTCACTGCTTCTAGCAACTTACCTCCCACACCATATACTCTTTATTACTTCCAAAAAGAATCTCAATCAACTCTATCATATATCTTTTACAGATCCGTAAATGCTACTTACAAATCCATTTACTTTTCTAAGTATTTCTCATATACATTCTTCAAAGCAAACACCTGATCCACACATCATCTACCACTTCTGAAACCTCACTCCTCCTCCCCAGTCTAATGCTGTGTACATGGCTTGACCGTCTCAATCAATGCCCTCCCGTAAGATTTCCCAGCAATACTCAACAAACTTATACCTCTGTAATTTGAACACTCACCTTTATCCCCTTTGCCTTTGTGCAACGGCACCATACATACATTCCTCCATTCCTCAGGCAATTCACCCTGAACAATACATACAATGAATACCCTCATCAAACAGGCAACAACATAGTCACCCCTTTTTTAATAAATTCCACAGCAATACCATCCAAACCCGCCCCCTTGCCGGCTTTCATTTTCCGCAAAACTTTCAATGCCTCTTCTATGTTTACTAAATCATTCTCCTTGACCGTCTCACTTTGCATATGCCCTCGACCAAAACACCCTATATCTACCACTCTATCATCAAACACACTCAGCAAACCTTCATGAAGCTCATTCCATATACCTCTCACTTCACCACTACTTGTTATCAAATCCCATTTGTCCCCGTCACCAATGTTCCCATTTCTCTTATTTTACGCACTTTATTTATGTCCTTACAAAACATCTTTTTTTAATCCCTAAAATTTGATAATACTTTCTCACCCCAATTGTCATTTGCCCTCTTTTTCACCTCTTGCATCATTCTCTTGACCTCCTGCCTCTTTCTTTTACACATCTCCCAGACATTTGCACTATTTCCATGTAAAATTCATCCAACTGCCTCTCTCTTCTCTTTCACTAACAATCTTACTTTTTCATCCCACCACTCACTACCTTTTCTAATCAACCCAACTCCCACGCTTCTCTTGCCAAAAGCATATTTTGCGGAAGCCATCACTGCTTCCCTATGTGAACGAATATGGCCTTTGTTGTCTTTTCCTAGCGCTATCTCGCACACATGAGGGGGGGGGGTGGTTGTTATTTCATGTGTGGCGGGGTGGCGATGGGAATTAATAAGGGCAGACAGTATGAATTATGTACATGTGTATATATGTATATGTCTTTTCTTTTCTTTCTTTCAAACTATTCGCCATTTCCCGCATTAGCGAGGTAGCGTTAAGAACAGATGACTGGGCCTTTGAGGGACTACCCTCACCTGGCCCAATTCTCTGTTCCTTCTTTTGGAAAATTAAAAAAAAAATGAGAGGGGAGGATTTCCAGCCCCCCGTATATGTCTGTGTGTGTATATATATATATATGTATACGTTGAGATGTATAGGTATGTATATTTGCGTGTGTGCAAGTGCATGTATATACATGTGTATGTGGGTGGGTTGGGCCATTTTTTCATCTGTTTCCTTGCGCTACCTCGCTAACGCGGGAGACAGCGACAAAGCAAAATAAATGATTAAATAAAGTAAATATATATATATATACATATATATTTATATATATCTTTTTTTCATTCATACTATTCGCCATTTCCCGCCTCTGAGGAAACATCCTCCCCGGCCCCCTTCTCAATTTCTTCCTTTGGCAACATAAAAGAAAAACGAGAGGGGAGGATTTCCAGCCCCCTGCTCCCTTCCTTTTTGTCGCCTTCTACGACAAGCAAGGAATACGTGGGAAGTATTCTTTCTCCCATATTCCCAGAGATGATATATATATATATATATATATATATATATATATATATATATATATATATATATATATATATATATATATATATATATATATTTTTTTTTTTTTTTCTTTTTTTTTTTATACTATTCGCTATTTCCCGCGATAGCGAGGTAGCGTTAAGAACAGAGGACTGGGCCTTTGAGGGAATATCCTCACCTGGACCTCTTCTCTGTACCTTCTTTTGGAAAATTAAAAAAAAGAAAAAAAAAAAAAAAAAGAGAGGGGAGGATTTCCAGCCCCCCGCTCCCTTCCCTTTTAGTCGCCTTCTACGACACGCAGGGAATACGTGGGAAGTATTCTTTCTCCCCTATCCCCAGGGATAATATATATATATATATATATATATATATATATATATATATATATATATATATATATATATATATATATATATATATATATATATATATATATATTGAATCAGGGCATGTGAAGCGTCTGGGGTAAACCATGGAAAGCTGTGTAGGTATGTATATTTGCGTGTGTGGACGTATGTATATACATGTGTATGGGGGTGGGTTGGGCCATTTCTTTCGTCTGTTTCCTTGCGCTACCTCGCAAACGCGGGAGACAGCGACAAAGCAAAAAAAAAAAAAAAATATATATATATATATATATATATATATATATATATATATATATATATATATATATATATATATATATATATATATACATATATCTTTCTTATGTTTTCTACTTTCCCCAGTGTCATTCTACGATTACGTGAGTGCTCAAACACCAGTTGTCCAAAGTTATTCACTTTATTTTGAATAAGCTTTGCCTTCGCAGAGGTATCATCAGTACTCTAAAGAATGTGAATAAAGCTGCTTCAGAAACGTTTCATATGTTATATAAAAAGCAAACAAAATACATATAAAAAAATCCGTAAAAACTCAGCACATGACATGTAAAAGTAAGGGAAAACACTAAAAGTGAAGTAATTCAATAATATCATGTAGGGTATTCTGAGTTATATTCTAAATACCAAGGAAGTAAACATTAGTATTGTAAAAGTCATAGCTGAAGAAATAGATAAACTGTATTATACGATATAGGAATATCGAAGGTCGTCTCTAAATATGCTATGTTAAGCCAAGCGAGACCGTTATTGTCCGGATGTACATTGAGGTCAGGTTGGGCTCGTCTGATTCTCTCTGACCTTCGTAACCCTGGACCGGGTTTTTCAGTGTCGTGCTCCTCCCGTCCATAAATCGCGGCCTATTGATGGGCCATGAAAGTGCTGTATGGCGGTGGTCATGTTTGTCTGAATGTTGGTAACAAGTATTCTCCCTCTAATGTGAATTGCTTCTAAAATTTCAAGTCTCTTCCAATCACTGCAACTAGTAATGATTTTGATGTTATTCGCTATGATCTCCCTCATTTGTATCGTTCAATGCTTTGTTGTTCATGATGTTGCTTGATTCCACCTTCTTGCAAGTGGAGCGAGAGGTGGCGGCTCAGAGTGCAGGTTGTATGTCTAATGTAGTTTATATAATGGAGCTGACAGTCTCCAATATTGCTCCGGTATACCATATCAGTCGGATTCAATCTTCCAAAACGACCTGTCACATTGTTACTCATTACAAACGAACAAGTTCTCAGATTATTGTAGCATATTATCAGAGTGATATCCTTATCTTCATCAATCGCTTTGCAGTTCTGTCCAAAATATCTCGCATGACCTTCTCGTCCTTTCGATGTGTTGTCGTAAGTGTTCCTGTAGTACGCCGTAATGCTGTCGTGTTGAGGTTGTCTGTTTACTACGAGATGTTGCTGTAGCGTGATGTTCAGTATTTGAATATCCAATGTTAATTAATATGTTCCGGACGCGTCCAAGTTGCCATGTTGAGCACACTTTGATCGCTCATCTATGCAGAAATGACACTCCACTTGTAATTTTGAGGGCATTTATTTAACCCAATCATACATCTACCTTGGTTGGTGGGTTTTCTGTAGAGGTCGGTGACAAAAGATCTTGTTGTGGCAGTAACCATTACATCCAAGAAAAGAATCTTACCATTATTATTCCACTCTATTGTAAATCTCAAGCCTGATTGGGGTGAGTGTAAGTATCTTCGCAGATAAAACTGTCGTCTATATATCTACAAAAAATCTGGGATATCCTGCTCTTAGGTCGCAGTGCTGTAGTTTCGGCATAGGACACAATTGCCTACGTGGTGGGTCTGTCAGTCACCACATAAACTACAATGACATACAACGTGCACCTTGAGCAAAGGTTCCTGGGTTCGAATCCTGGCTGTTGGAGTATTATGTGTTCTGTGAAAGTGAGCGTTCATATGTACTATATTTGTGTTCACATGCCTCTGCGTTTGTACAGTAAAGTTCTGTAAAATGC
The DNA here is from genome assembly GCF_036320965.1 of Panulirus ornatus. Classification (NCBI taxonomy): domain Eukaryota; kingdom Metazoa; phylum Arthropoda; class Malacostraca; order Decapoda; family Palinuridae; genus Panulirus; species Panulirus ornatus. Next base: position 45,110,303 of record NC_092239.1, on the reverse strand, counting down.
TAACTGTTGGTAATGTGAGCATAACGAAATAAGGGAAGTGAAAAACTTCTACTTCCAATTCTATTGAACCTATGGGTAACGATACTCTTTTTGTTGACTTTGCATCATACCCACACAGGATTATGGAGCGGCGATACAGGTTCAAACCTACAACGATGGCTGAACGTATAAGGCTGGTGTGGATGTGGGTGGATGGCGTCCCTACCCGAACCATAGCACGAGAGATGGGCACCAGTGTGACTACCGTCTGCAGGTGGATAAGGAGGTGGAGGAGGGAAGGACATGTCAATACAAAGCAGAGATCAGGAAGACCAAACATAAAGCTTCAGGAGTACAAAGCTGATGTGTCCACCGTGTATTTTCCGTCCCAAACTCAAAACATTTTTGTTCCTTGTATCTTCAAAGTTTGAAATAAAACAGAAAACTAAGATGTTTTTTTCTTTCGGTTCGAACACAGGAAATGACTGTTTCCTAGAATAATTAGAAAAAGTTGTCATACTGTTGAAAATATCAACATTAAGATTGAAAGTGCTCTTGAGTATACTGGAAGTTCAACCAAAATCTATCACTTCGCACCGGTCTGAGGACTGAGGAACACATGCATACTTCTGATGGTAACATAATCTAAGAATCAAAGACAGACAGACACCCGGAGAAGAGCAAGAATACATTGCCCTGACCAACCACAGTAAAGATCTAGTAGTCCGTTCATGAAGTTCTAGATACTATGATGTAAGAAACTAAAATAACATGGAAAGGTATGTGTGTCTTGGATGTGGATAGAGAGCTGTGGTTACAGTGCAGAACACACGAAAGGTCGAGTATGGCTGTGAAACGATGTGCCCTTTCATCGTCGGTTTCCTAGCGATACATCACTGACACAAAGGGAGGAGATAAAGTGCTGGGAAATGAAGGGAAAATGAATGTTATCTTTTATCTTATTCATGAATATGTGCTACTTCCTGCTGGGCAGGGTGGCTTCAAGAACAGATGAAGGTGAGCAACTATACGTATATAGAATATATTTGTTATATATTGTTATCTATCATACTTAATCTCCGGCTCCCAAGTCACCGAGGTAGTGCAAGGAAACAGACAAGGAATGTCCCAACTCATCCACCCACACTCACACACACACACACACACACACACACACACACACACACACACACACACACACACATACATATATATATATATATATATATATATATATATATATATATATATATATATATATATATATATATATATATATATATATATATATATATATATATATATATATATATATTTATATATATATATATATATATATATATATATATATATATATATATATATATATATATATATATATATATATATATATATATATATACATATACATATATTTATTTCATTGGGATATTTCGCTGTCTCCCGCGTTAGCGACGTAGCGCAAGGAAACAGACAAAAGAATGGCCCAACCAACCAACATACACATGTTAAGATATCTATACATCTGAACGCATACATATATATACACACACAGATATATACATATGTACACATGTGCATAGTTCATACTGTCTGCCTTTATTCACTCCCATTGCCACCCCGCCACACATGAAATAACAAGCAACTCCCCCCATAAGTGCACAAGGTAGCGCTAGTAAAAGACAACAAAGGCCACATTCGTTCACACTCAGTCTCTAGCTCTCATATATAATGCACTGAGACCACAGATCCCTTTCCACATCCAGGCCCCACAAAACTTTCCATGGTTTCCTCCAGACGCTTCACATGCCCTGGTTCAATCCATTGACAGCACGTTGACCCCGGTATACCACATCGTTCCAATTCACTCTAATCCTTGCACGCCTTTCACCCTCCTGCATATTCAGGCCCCTATCACTCAAAATCATTTTCACTCCATCTCTCCACCTCCAATTTAGTCTCCCACTTCTCCTCGTTCCCTCTACCTCTGACAAATCTATCCTCTTGGTCAATCTGTCCTCACTCATTCTCTCCATGTGACCAAATCATTTCAAAACACCCTCTTCTACTCTCTCAACCACACTCTATTTATTTCCACACATCTCTCTTACCCTTACATTACTTCCTCAATCAAACCACCTCACACCGAATATTGTCCTCAAACATCTCATTTCCAGCACATCCACCCTCCTGCGCACAACTTTATCCATAGCCCACGCCTCGCAACCATACAATGTTGTTGGAACCACTATTCCTTCAAGCATACCCATTTTTGCTTTCCGAGATAAAGTTCTTGACTTTCACACATTCTTAAACGCTCCCAAAACTTTTGCCTCCTCCCCCAACCTATGATTCACTTCCACTTCCATGGTTCCATCAGCTGCCATTTCCACTCCCAGATATCTAAAACACTTCACTTCCTCCAGTTTTTCTACATACAAACTTACCTCCGAATTGACTTGACCCTCAACCCTACTGTACCTAATAACCTTGCTCTTATGCACGTTTACTATCAGCTTTCTTCTTTCACACTCTTTACCAAACTCAGTAACTAGCTTCTGCAGATTCTTACATGAATCAGCCACCAGGGCTGCATCATGTGCGAACAACAACTGACTCATTTCCCAAGCGCTCTCATCTACAACAGACTGCATACTTGCCCTTCTTTCGAAAACTCTTGCATTCACCTCCCTAACAACCCAATCATAAACAAATTAAACAAGCATGGAGACAAGACACACCCCTGCCGCAAACCTACATTCACTGAGAACCTATCACTTTCCTCTTTTCCTACACGTACACATGCCTCATATCCTCGATAGAAACTTTTCACTGCTTCTAACAACTTGCCTCCCACACCATATATTCTTAATATCTTTCACAGAGCATCTCTATCAACTTTATCATATGCGTTCTCCAGATCCATAAAACCTACATTCAAATTCATTTGCTTTTCCAAGTATTTCTCACATACAGCCTCTACCACTTCTGAAACCACACTGCTCTTCCTCAATGTGATGCTCTGTACATGTCTTCACCCTCTCAATCAATCCCCTCCCATATAATTTACCAGGAATACTCAACAAACTTATACCTCTGTAATTTGAGCACTCACTTTTATCCCCTTTGCCTTTATACAATGCCACTATGCAAGCATTCCTCCAATCCTCAGGTACCTCACCATGAGTCATACCTACATTCAATAACCTTACCAACAAGTTAACAATAGAGTTATCCCCTTTTTTAATAAATTCCACCGCAAAACAGTCCAAACCCACTGCCTTGCCGGCTTTCTTCTTCCGCAAAGCTTTTACTACCTGTACACTGCTTACCAAATCATTTTCCTAACCCTCTCACTTTGCACACCACCTCGACCAAAACACCCTATATATGCCAATCTATCTTCAGATACATTCAACAAACCTTCAAAATGCTCCCTCAATCTCCTTCTCTATATATGCCAATTCTATCTCAGATACATTCAACAAACCTTCAAAATGCTCCTCAATCTCCTTCTCATATATATATATATATATATATATATATATATTATATATATATATATATATATATATATATATATATATATATATATATATATAATATATACATGAACAGAGACATACATATAACAAATGTACATAATTCATACTGCCTGCTCTTATTCATTCCCATCGCCATCCCGCCACACATGAAATAACAAACCCCTCCCCCCGCATCTGCGCGAGGTAGCACTACGAAAAGACAACAAAGGCCACATTCGTTCAACCTCAGTCTCTAGCTGTCAAGTATAATGCACCGATACCATAGCTCCCTTTCCACATTCAGGCCCCAGAGAACGTTTCATGGATTACACCAGACGCTTGAAACACACACACACACACACACACACACACACACACACACACACACACACACACATATACATATGTATATACATATATATATATATATATATATATATATATATATATATATATATATATATATATATATATATATATATATTCTTTTTTTTGTCGCTGTTTCCCGCGTTTGCGAGGTAGCGCAAGGAAACAGACGAAAGAAATGGCCCAACCCATCCCCATACACATGTATATACATACGTCCACACACGCAAATATACATACCTACACAGCTTTCTATGGTTTACCCCAGACGCTTCACATGCCCTGATTCAATCCACTGACAGCACGTCAACCCCGGTATACCACATCGATCCAATTCACTCTATTCCTTGCCCTCCTTTCACCCTCCTGCATGTTCAGGCCCCGATCACACAAAATCTTTTTCACTCTATCTTTCCACCTCCAATTTGGTCTCCCACTTCTCCTCGTTCCCTCCACCTCCGACACATATATCCTCTTGGTCAATCTTTCCTCACTCATTCTCTCCATGTGCCCAAACCATTTCAAAACACCCTCTTCTGCTCTCTCAACCACGCTCTTTTTATTTCCACACATCTCTCTTACCCTTACGTTACTTACTCGATCAAACCACCTCACACCACACATTGTCCTCAAACATCTCATTTCCAGCATATCTATCCTCCTGCGCACAACTCTATCCATAGCCCACGCCATGCAACCATACATCATTGTTGGAACCACTATTCCTTCAAACATACCCATTTTTGCTTTCCGAGATAATGTTCTCGACTTCCACACATTCTTCAAGGCTCCCAGGATTTTCGCCCCCTCCCCCACCCTATGATCCACTTTCGCTTCCATAGTTCCATCCGCTGCCAGATCCACTCCCAGATATCTAAAACACTTTATTTCCTCCAGTTTTTCTCCATTCAAACTTACCTCCCAATTGACTTGATTCTCAACCCTACTGTACCTAATAACGTTGCTCTTATTCACATTTACTCTTAACTTTCTTCTTTCACACACTTTACCAAACTCAGTCACCAGCTTCTGCAGTTTCTCACATGAATCAGCCACCAGCGCTGTATCATCAGTGAACAACAACTGACTCACTTCCCAAGCTCTCTCATCCCCAACAGACTTCATACTTGCCCCTCTTTCCAAAACTCTTGCATTCACCTCCTTAACAACCCCATCCATAAACAAATTAAACAACCATGGAGACATCACACACCCCTGCCGCAAACCTACATTCACTGAGAACCAATCACTTTCCTCTCTTCCTACACGTACACATGCCTTACATCCTCGATAAAAACTTTTCACTGCTTCTATCAACTTGCCTCCCACACCACCAATTTGGTCTCCCATTTCTCCTCGTTTCCTCCACCTCCGACACATATATCCTCTAGGTCAATCTTTCCTCACTCATATATATATATATATATATATATATATATATATATATATATATATATATATATATATATATATACATATATATATATATATATATTTTATCTATTAATTTATCTATTTTCCTTTGTCGCTGTCTCCCGCGTTTGCGAGGTAGCGCAAGTAAACAGACGAAAGAAATGTCCCAATCCACCCCCATGCACATGTATATACATACACGTCCACACACGCAAATATACATACCCATAAATCTCAATGTATACAAATATATACAAACACAGACACCTACATATATACACATGCACACAATTCACACTGTCTGCCTTTATACATTTCCATCACCACCTCCCCACACATGGAATAACATATCCCTCCCCGCTCATGTGCGAGTTAGGTTAGGTTAGGTTAGGTTAGTTAGTGAAAGCGAGTTAGTGCTAGGAAAAGACAAAAAAGGCCCCATTAGTTCACACTCAGTCTGTATCTGTCATGTAATAACGACCGAACCACAGCTCCCTTTCCGCATCCAGGCCACACAGAACTTTCCATGGTTTGCCCCAGACGCTTCACATGCCCTGATTCAATCCATTGACTGCACATCGACCCCGGTATACCACATCGATCCAATTCATTCTATTCCATGCCCGCCTTTCACACTCCTGCATGTTCAGGCCCCAATCACTCAAAATCTTTTTCACTCCATCTTTCCACCTCCAATTTGGTCTCCCATTTCTCCTCGTTTCCTCCACCTCCGACACATATATCCTCTAGGTCAATCTTTCCTCACTCATTCTCTCCATGTGCCCAAAACATTTCAAAACATCCTCTTCTGCTCTCTCAACCACGCTCTTTTTATTTCCACACATCTCTCTTACCCTTACATTACTTACTCGATCAAACCACCTCACACCATATGTTGTCCTCAAACATCTCATTTCCCGCATATCCACCTTCATGCGCACAACTCTATCCGTAGCCCACGCCTCGCAACTATACAACATTGTTGGAACCACTGTTCCTTCAAACATACCCATTTTTGATTTCCGAGATAATGTTCTCGACTTCCACACATTCTTCAAGGCTCCCAGGATTTTCGCCCCCTCCCCACCCTATGATTTACTTCCGCTTCCATGGTTCCATCCGCTGGCAGATCCACTCCCAGATATCTAAAACACTTTACTTCCTCCAGTTTTCTCCATTCAAACATATCTCCCAATTAACTTGACCCTCAACGCTACTGTACCTAATAACCTTGCTCTTATTCACATTTACTCTTCACTTTCTTCTTTCACACACTTTACCAATCTCAGACACCAGCTTCTGCAGTTTCTCACATGAATAAACCATCAGCGCTGTATCATCAGCGAACAACAACTGACTCACTTCCCAAGCTCTCTCATCCCCAACAGACTTCCTACTTGCCCCTCTTTCCAAAACTATTGCATTCACCTCCCTAACAACCCCATCCATAAACAAATTAAACAACCATGGAGACATTACACATCCCTGCCGCAAACCTACATTCACTGAGAACGAATCACTTACCTCTCTTCCTACACGAACACATGCCTTACATCCTCTATAAAAACTTTTCACTGCTTCTACCAACTTGCCTCCCACACCATATATTTTTAGTACCTAACACAGGGCATCTCTATCAACTCTATCAAATGCCTTCTCCAGATCCATAAATGCTACATACAAATCCATTAGCTTTTCTAAGTATTTCTCACATACATTCTTCAAAGCAAACACCTGATCCACACATTCTCTACCACTTCTGAACCCCACTGCTCTTCCCCACTCTGATGCTCTGTACATGCCTTCACCCTCTCAATCAATACCCTCCATATATTTTACCGCGAATACTCAACAAACCTATACCTCTGTAATTTGAGCACTCACTCTTATCCCCTTTGCCTTTGTACAGTGGCACTATGCAAGCATTCCATCAATCCTCAGGCACCTCACCATGAATCATACATACATTAAATAACCTCACCAACCAGTCAACAATACAGTCACCCCCTTTTTTAATAAATTCCACTGCAATACCATCTAAACCTGCTGCCTTGCCGGCTTTCATCTTCCGCAAACCTTTTATTACCTCTTCTCTGTTTACCAAATCATTTTCCCTAACCCTATCACTATGCACACCACCTCGACCAAAACACCCTATATCTGCCACTCTATCATCAAACGCATTCAACAAACTTTCAAAATACTCACTCCATCTCCTACTCAATTCACCACTACTTGTTATCACCTCCCCATTTGCCCCCTTCACTGAAGTTCCCATTTGTTTCCTTGTTTTACGCACTTTATTTACCTCCTTCCAGAACATCTTTTTATTCTCTCTAAAATTTAATGATAGTCTCTCACCCCAACTCTCATTTGCCCTCTTTTTCACCTCTTGCACTTTTCTCTTGATCTCCTGTCTCTTTCGTTAATATATATCACATTCAATTGCATTTTTTTCCTGAAAAAATTGTCCAAATGCCTCTCTCTTCTCTTTCACTAATACTCTTACTTCTTCATCGCACCACTCACTACCCTTTCTAATCAACCAACCTCCCACGCTTCTCATGCCACACGCATCTTTTGCGCAAGCTTCCCTAAACACATCCCATTCCTCCCCCACTCCCCTTACCTCCTTTGTTCTCACCTTTTTCCATTCTGTACTCAGTCTCTCCTGGTACTTCCTCACACAAGTCTCCTTTCCAAGCTCACCTACTCTCACCACCTTCTTCACTCCAACATTCTCTCCTCTTTTCTGAAAATCCATAAAAATCTTCACCTTCGCCTCCATAAGATGATGATCAGACATCCCTCCAGTTGCGCCTCTCAGCACATTAACATCCAAAAGTCTCTCTTTCGCGCGCCTGTCAATTAACACGTAATCCAATAAAGCTCTCTGGCCATCTCTCCTACCTACATACGTATACTTATGTATATCTCGCTTTTTAAACCAGGTATTACCAATCACCAGTCCCTTTTCAGCATATAAATCTACAAGCTCTTCACCATTTCCATTTACAACACTGAACACCCAATGTATAACAATTATTCCCTAAACTGCCACATTACTCACCTCTGCATTCAAATCAACCATCACTATAACCCGGTCTTGTGCATCAAAACCACTAACACACTCATTGAGCTGCTCCCAAAACACTTGCCTCTCATGATCTTTTTTCTCAGGCCTAGGTGCATATGCACCAATAATCACCCATCTCTCTCCATTAACTTTCAGTTTTTCACATATTAATCTAGAATTTACTTTCCTACACTCTATCACATACTCTCACAATTCCTGTTCCAGGAGTAGTGCTACTCCTTCCCTCGCTATTGTCCTCTCACTAACCCCTGACTTTACTCCCGAGACATTCCGAAACCAATCTTCCCCTTTACCCTTGAGCTTCGTTTCACTAAGAGCCAAAACATCCAGGTTCCTTTCCTCAAAACATACTACCTATCTCTCCTTTTTTCACATCTTGGTTACATCCACACACATCTAGACACCCCAATCTGAGCCTTCCAGGAGGATGAACACTCCCCGCGTGACTCCTTCTTCTGTTTCCCATTTTAGAAAGTTAAAATACAAGGAGGGGAGGATTTCTGGCACCTCGCTCCCGTCCCCTCTAGTCACCTTCTACGACACGTGAGGAATACGTGGGAAGTATTCTTTCTCTCCTATCCCCAGGGATGATATATATGCATATACATATATATATGAAAAATGTAAGAAATAATTATAAAACTGAGACTTCTAGCTGGAAATGAAATGAAAAATGAATGAAGATATATATATATATATATACATATATATATATATATATATATATATATATATATATATATATATATATATATATATATATATATATTTTATACTTTGTCGCTGTCTCCCGCGTTTGCGAGGTAGCGCAAGGAAACAGACGAAAGAAATGGCTCAACCCCCCCATACACATGTATATACATACGTCCACACACGCAAATATACATACCTCCACAGCTTTCCATGGTTTACCCCAGACGCTTCACATGCCTTGATTCAATCCACTGACAGCACGTCAACCCCGGTATACCACATCGCTCCAATTCACTCTATTCCTTGCCCTCCTTTCACCCTCCTGCATGTTCAGGCCCCGATCACACAAAATCTTTTTCACTCCATCTTTCCACCTCCAATTTGGTCTCCCTCTTCTCCTTGCTCCCTCCACCTCCGACACATATATCCTCTTGGTCAATCTTTCCTCACTCATCCTCTCCATGTGCCCAAACCACTTCAAAACACCCTCTTCTGCTCTCTCAACCACACTCTTTTTATTTCCACACATCTCTCTTACCCTTACGTTACTCACTCGATCAAACCACCTCACACCACACATTGTCCTCAAACATCTCATTTCCAGCACATCCATCCTCCTGCGCACAACTCTATCCATAGCCCACGCCTCGCAACCATACAACATTGTTGGAACCACTATTCCTTCAAACATACCCATTTTTGCTTTCCGAGATAATGTTCTCGACTTCCACACATTCTTCAAGGCCCCCAGAATTTTCGCCCCCTCCCCCACCCTATGATCCACTTCCGCTTCCATGGTTCCATCCGCTGCCAGATCCACTCCCAGATATCTAAAACACTTCACTTCCTCCAGTTTTTCTCCATTCAAACTCACCTCCCAATTGACTTGACCCTCAACCCTACTGTACCTAATAACCTTGCTCTTATTCACATTTACTCTTAACTTTCTTCTTCCACACACTTTACCAAACTCAGTCACCAGCTTCTGCAGTTTCTCACATGAATCAGCCACCAGCGCTGTATCATCAGCGAACAACAACTGACTCACTTCCCAAGCTCTCTCATCCCCAACAGACTTCATACTTGCCCCTCTTTCCAAAACTCTTGCATTTACCTCCCTAACAACCCCATCCATAAACAAATTAAACAACCATGGAGACATCACACACCCCTGCCGCAAACCTACATTCACTGAGAACCAATCACTTTCCTCTCTTCCTACACGTACACATGCCTTACATCCTCGATAAAAACTTTTCACTGCTTCTAACAACTTTCCTCCCACACCATATATTCTTAATACCTTCCACAGAGCATCTCTATCAACTCTATCATATGCCTTCTCCAGATCCATAAATGCTACATACAAATCCATTTGCTTTTCTAAGTATTTCTCACATACATTCTTCAAAGCAAACACCTGATCCACACATCCTCTACCACTTCTCAAACCACACTGCTCTTCCCCAATCTGATGCTCTGTACATGCCTTCACCCTCTCATTCAATACCCTCCCATATAATTTACCAGGAATACTCAACAAACTTATACCTCTGTAATTTGAGCACTCACTCTTATCCCCTTTGCCTTTGTACAATGGCACTATGCACGCATTCCGCCAATCCTCAGGCACCTCACCATGAGTCATACATACATTAAATAACCTTACCAACCAGTCAACAATACAGTCACCCCCTTTTTTAATAAATGCCACTGCAATACCATCCAAACCTGCTACCTTCCCGGCTTTCATCTTCCGCAAAGCTTTCACTACCTCTTCTCTGTTTACCAAATCATTTTCCCTAACCTTCTCACTTTGCACACCGCCTCGACCAAAACACCCTATATCTGCCACTCTATCATCAAACACATTCAACAAACCTTCAAAATACTCACTCCATCTCCTTCTCACATCACCACTACTTGCTATCACCTCCCCATTTGCGCCCTTCACTGAAGTTCCCATTTGCTCCCTTGTCTTACGCACTTTATTTACCTCCTTCCAGGACATCTTTTTATTCTCCCTAAAATTTAATGATACTCTCTCACCCCAACTCTCATTTGCCCTTTTTTTCACCTCTTGCACCTTTCTCTTGACCTCCTGTTTCTTTCTTTTATACATCTCCCACTCAATTGCATTTTTTCCCTGCAAAAATCGTCCAAATGCCTCTCTCTTCTCTTTCGTTAATACTCTTACTTCTTCATCCCACCACTCACTACCCTTTCTAATCAACCCACCTCCCACTCTTCTCATGCCACAAGCATCTTTTGCGCAATCCATCACTGATTCCCTAAATACATCCCATTCTTCCCCCACTCCCCTTACTTCCATTGTTCTCACCTTTTTCCATTCTGTACTCAGTCTCTCCTGGTACTTCCTCACACAGGTCTCCTTCCCAAGCTCACTTACTCTCACCACCCTCTTCACCCCAATATTCACTCTTCTTTTCTGAAAACCCATACAAATCTTCACCTTAGCCTCCACAAGATAATGATCAGACATCCCTCCAGTTGCACCTCTCAGCACATTAACATCCAAAAGTCTCTCTTTCGCACGCCTGGCAATTAACACGTAATCCAATAACGCTCTCTGGCCATCTCTCCTACTTACATAAGTATACTTATGTATATCTCGCTTTTTAAACCAGGTATTCCCAATCATCAGTCCTTTTTCAGCACATAAATCTACAAGCTCTTCACCATTTCCATTTACAACACTGAACAACCCATGTATACCAATTATTCCCTCAACTGCCACATTACTCACCTTTGCATTCAAATCACCCATCACTATAACCCGGTCTCGTGCATCAAAACCACTAACACACTCATTCAGCTGCTCCCAAAACACTTGCCTCTCATGATCTTTCTTCTCATGCCCAGGTGCATATGCACCAATAATCACCCACCTCTCTCCATCAATTTTCAGTTTTACCCATATTAATCGAGAATTTACTTTCTTACACTCTATCACATACTCCCACAACTCCTGTTTCAAGAGTATTGCTACTCCTTCCCTTGCTCTTGTCCTCTCACTAACCCCTGACTTTACTCCCCAGACATTCCCAAACCACTCTTCCCCTTTACCCTTGAGCTTCGTTTCACTCAGAGCCAAAACATCCAGGTTCCTTTCCTCAAACATACTACCTATCTCTCCTTTTTTCACATCTTGGTTACATCCACACACATTTAGGCACCCCACTCTGAGCCTTCGAGGAGGATGAGCCCTCCCCGCGTGACTCCTTCTTCTGTTTCCCATTTTAGAAAAATATTTCCTTTGTCGCTGTCTCCCGCGTTTGCGAGGTAGCGCAAGGAAACAGACGAAAGAAATAGCCCAACCCACCCCCATACACATGTATATACATACGTCCACACACGCAAATATACATACCTACACAGCTTTCCATAGTTTACCCCAGACGCTTCACATGCCCTGATTCAATCCACTGACAGCACGTCAACCCCGGTATACCACATCGATCCAATTCACTCTATTCCTTGCCCTCCTTTCACACTCCTGCATGTTCAGGCCCCGATCACACAAAATCTTTTTCACTACATCTTTCCACCTCCAATTTGGTCTGCCACTTCTCCTCGTTCCATCCACCTTCGACACATATATCCTCTTGGTCAATCTTTCCTCACTCATTCTTTCCATGTGCCCAAACCATTTCAAAACACCCTCTTCTGCTCTCTCAACCACGCTCTTTTTATTTCCACACATCTCTCTTACCCTTACGTTACTTACTCGATCAAACCACCTCACACCACACATTGTCCTCAAACATCTCATTTCCCGCACATCCATCCTCCTGCGCACAACTCTATCCATAGCCCACGCCTCGCAACCATACAACATTGTTGGAACCACTATTCCTTCAAACATACCCATTTTTGCTTTCCGAGATAATGTTCTCGACTTCCACACATTCTTCAAGGCTCCCAGGATTTTCGCCCCCTCCCCCACCCTATGATCCACTTCCGCTTCCATGGTTCCATCCGCTGCCATATCCACTCCCAGATATCTAAAACACTTTACTTCCTCCAGTTTTTTTTCCATTCAAACTTACCTCCCAATTGACTTGACCCTCAACACCACGGTACCTAATAACCTTGATCTTATTCACATTTACTCTTAACTTTCTTCTTTCACACACTTTACCAAACTCAGTCACTAGCTTCTGCAGTTTCTCACATGAATCAGCCACCAGCACTGTATCATCAGCGAACAACACCTGACTCACTTCCCAAGCTCTCTCATCCACAACGGACTTCATACTTGCCCCTCTTTCCAAAACTCTTGGATTAACCTCTCTAACAACCCCATCCATAAACAAATTAAACAACCATGGAGACATCACACACCCCTGCCGCAAACCTACATTCACTGAGAACCAATCAATTACCTCTCTTCCTACACGTACAAATGCCTTACATCCTCGATAAAAACTTTTCACTGCTTCTAACACCTTGCCTCCCACACCATATATTCTTAATACCTTCCACAGAGCATCTCTATCAACTCTATCATATGCCTTCTCCAGATCCATAAATGCAACATACAAATCCATTTGCTTTTCTAAGTATTTCTCGCATACATTCTTCAAAGCAAACACTTGATCCACACATCCTCTACCACTTCTGAAACCACACTGCTCTTCCCCAGTCTGATGCTCTGTACATGCCTTCACCCTCTCAATCAATACCCTACCATATAATTTACCAGGAATACTTAACAAACTTATACCTCTGCAATTTGAGCATTCACTCTTATCCCCTTTGCCTTTGTACAATGGCACTATGCAAGCATTCCGCCAATCCTCAGGCACCTCACCATGAGTCATACATACATTAAATAACCTTACCAACCAGTCAATAAAACAGCCACCCCCTTTTTTAATAAATTCCACTGCAATACCATCCAAACCTGCTGCCTTGCCGGCTTTCATCTTCCGCAAAGCTTTTACTACCTCTTCTCTGTTTACCAAATCATTTTCCCTAACCCTCTCACTTTGCATACCACCTCGACCAAAACACCCTATATCTGCCACTCTATCATCAAAGACATTCAACAAACCTTCAAAATACTCACTCCGTCTCCTTCTCACATCACCACTACTTGTTATCACCTCCCCATTTGCGCCCTTCACTGAAGTTCCCATTTGCTCCCTTGTCTTACGCACTTTATCTACCTACTTCCAGAACATCTTTTTATTCTCCCTAAAATTTAATGATACTCTCTCACCCCAACTCTCATTTGCCCTCTTTTTCACCTCTTGCACCTTTCTCTTGACCTCCTGTCTGTTTCTTTTATACATCTCCCACTCAATTGCATTTTTTCCCTGCAAAAATATATATATATGTATATATATATATATATATATATATATATATATATATATATATATATATATATATATATATATATATATATATATATATATATATATATATATATATATATATATATATATATATATATATATATATATATATATATATATATATATATATATATATATATATATATATATATATGCGAGAGGGTTAGGGAAAATGATTTGGTAAACAGAGAAGAAGTAATAAAAGCTTTGCAGAAGATGAAAGCCGGCAAGGCAGCAGGTTTGGAAGGTTTGGATGGTATTGCAGTGGAATTTATTAAAAAGGGGGTGACTGTATTATTGAATGGTTGGTAAGGTTATTTAATGTATGTATGTTTCATGGTGAGGTGCCTGAGGATTGGCGGAATGCCTGCATAGTGCCATTGCACAAAGGCAAAGGGGACAAGAGTGAGTGCTCAAATTACAGAGGTATAAGTTTGTTGAGTATTCCTGGTAAATTATATGGGAGGGTATTGATTGAGAGGGTGAAGGCATGTACAGAGCATCAGATTGGGGAAGAGCAGTGTGGTTTCAGAAGTGGTAGAGGATGTGTGGATCAGGTGTTTGCTTTGAAGAATGTATGTGAGAATTACTTAGAAAAGCAAATGGATATGTATGTAGCATTAATGGATCTGGAGAAGGCATATGATAGAGTTGATAGAGATGCTCTGTAGAAGGTACTAAGAATATATGGTGTGGGAGGCAAGTTGTTAGAAGCATTGTAAAGTTTTTATAGAGGATGTAAGGCATGTGTACGTGTAGGAAGAGAGGAAAGTGATTGGTTCTCGGTGAAAATATGTTTGCGGCAGGGGTGTGTAATGTCTCATGGTTGTTTAATTTGTTTATGGATGGAGTTGTTAGGGAGGTAAAAGCAAGAGTTTTGGAAAACAGGGGCAAGTATGAAGTCTTTTAGGGACGAGAGAGCTTGCGAAGTGAGTCAGTTGTTGTTCGCTGATGATACAGCGCTGGGGATGATTCATGTGAGAAACTGCAGAAGCTGGTGGCTGAGTTTGGTAAAGTGTGTGAAAGAAGAAAGCTAAGAGTGAATATGAATAAGAGCAAGGTTATTAGGTACAGTAGGTTTGAGGGTCAAGTCAATTGGGAGGTGAGTTTGAATGGAGAAAAACTGGAGGAAGTAAAGTGTTTTAGATATCTGGGAATGGATCTGGCAGCGGATGGAACCATGGAAGCGGAAATGAATCATAGGGTTGGGGAGGGGACGAAAATCCTTGGAGCCTTGAAGAATGTGTGGAAGTCGAGAACATTATCTCGGAAAGCAAAAATGTGTATGTATGAAGGAATAGTGGTTCCAACAATGTTGTATGGTTGCGTGGCGTGGGCTATGGATAGAGTTGTGCGTAGGAGGGTTTATTGTGCTGGAAATGAGATGTTTGAGGACAATGTGTGGTGTGAGGTGGTTTGATCGAGTAAGTAATGTAAGGGTAAGAGAGATGTCTGGAAATAAAGAGAGCGTGGTTGATAGAGCTGAAGAGGGTGTTTTGAAATGGTTTGGGCACATGGAGAGAATGAGTGAGGAAAGATCGACCAAGAGGTTATATGTGTCGGAGGTGGAGGGAACGAGGAGAAGTGGGAGACCAAATTGGAGGTGGAAAGATGGAGTGAAAAAGATTTTGAGTGATCGGGGCCTGAACATGCAGGAGGGTGAAAGGCGGGCAAGGAATAGAGTGAATTGGATCGATGTGGTATACCGGGGTCGACGTGCTGTCAGTGGATTGAATCAGGGTATGTGAAGCGTCTGGGGTAAACCATGGAAAGTTTTGTGGGGCCTGGATGTGGAAAGGGAGCTGTGGTTTCGGGCATTAGAGTGAGTGTGAGCGAATGGGGCCTTTGTTGTCTTTTCCTGGCGCTGCCTCGCACACATGAGGGGGGAGGGGGATGTTATTCCGTGTGTGGCGGGGTGGCGATGGGGGTGAGTAAGGGCTGACAGTATGAATTGTGTGCATATGTGTATATATGTGTGTCTCTGTGTGCATATATGTGTGTACGTTGGGATGTGTGGATGTGTATGTTTGCGTGTGTGGACGTCTGTGTGTGTGTGCATTTGTATGGGGGTGTGTTGGGCCATTTCTTTTGTCTGTTTCCTTGCGCTACCTCGCAGGCGCGGGAGACAGCGACAAAGCAAAATAAGTAATAATGATATATATACATATATACATATATATATATATATATATATATATATATATATATATATATATATATATATATATATATATATATATATATATATATATATATCATCATTCATTATACTTTGATGCTGTCTCCCCCGTTAGTGAGGTAGCGGAAGGAAACAGATGAAAGAATGGCCAACCCACGCACATACACGTATATACATATACGCCCACACACTCGCTTGTGTGTCTTGGACAATCGCATGTTTACCAAATGGCGTTTTAGCTGCGTCTGTTCTTGTATATCAACTGACTGTTATTTCTCTGTTGTGGCCCCCCTGATGATGGGATTATTACACGAAAGTGCACTTGGAAAGTTTTCGTGGACTCATAGGAATATACTTGATCACGCAAAAAAATATGTATACATACATATGAATATATATTCTTATTTATCTATTTATTATACTTTGACGCTGCATTCCGCGTTAGCGAGATAGCGCAAGGAAACAGACGAAAGAATGGCCCAACACACCCACATACACATGTATGTACATACACGTCCACGCACGCACATATACATACCTATACATCTGAACGTATACATATATATATATATACAAACACAGACATATACATATATACACATGTACATAATTCAAACCGTCTTCCCTTATTCATTCCCGTTGCCACCCCGCTACACATATGATTACCCCCTCCCTCCACATGTGCAAGAGGTACCATTAGGAAATGACAACAAAGGCCACATTTGTTCACATTCAATAGCTAGCTGTCATGTATAATGCACCGAAACCACAGCTTCCTTTCCACATTCAGGCCCCCTCAAAAAACTCCATGGTTTACCCCAGACGCTTCACATGGCCTGGTTCAATCCAATGACAGCACGTCGACCCCGGTATACCTAATCGATCCAATTCACTCTGTTCCTTTCACTCCTTTCACCCTCCTGCATGTTCAGGCGAGGATCACTCAAAATCTTTTCCACTCCATCTTTCCACCTGCAATTTGGTCTCCCACTTCTCTCGTTCCCTCCTCTTTTGACATATATATCCTCTTTGTCAATCTTTCCTCGCTCATTCTCTCCATGTGGCCAAAATATTTAAGAACACACTCTTCTGCTCTCTCAAACACACTCTTTTTATTAGCACACTTCTCTTCTACCCTTTCATAACGTACTCGATCAAACCATCTCAGAGCACATATTGTCCTCAAACATCTCATCTTCAGCACATCCACCTTCCTCCACACAACTATATCTATAGACCATGCTTCCCAACCATATAACATTGTCGGAACCACAATTCCTTCAAACATATCCAATTGTGCTTTCCGAGATAACGTTCTTGCCTTCCACACATTTTTCAACGCTCTCAAAACTCTCGTCCCCTCCCCCTCCCTATGACACCTCCGCTTCCATGGTTCCATTCGCTGCCAAAATAACACCCAGATATTCAAAACACTTCACTTCCTCCAGTTTTTCTCCATTCAAACTTACTTCCCAATTGAATTGTCCCTTAACCCTACTGTACCTAATAACCGAGTTCTAATTCAAATCTACTCTCAGCTTTCTTCCATCACAATACCAAATTCAGTCACCAGCTTCTGCAGTTTCTCACCGGAATCAGTCACCAGCGCTGTATCATCAGCGAACAACAACTGACTCACCTCCCAAGCTCTTTCATCCACAACAGACTGCATACTTGCCCTTCTCTCGAAAACTCTTGCATTCACCTCCCAAAAAACCCATTCATAAACAAATTAAACAACCATAGAGACATCACACACCCCTGCCGCAAACCGACATTCACTGAGAATCAATCACTTTCCTCTCTTCCTATTCGTACACATACCTTACATCCTCGATAAAAACTTTTCACTGCTTCTAACAACTTGCTACCCACACCATGTATTCTTAGTTCCTCCCACAAAGCATCTCTATCAACTCTATCATATGCAGATCCAGATCCAAGAATGATACATACAATTCCATTTGCCTTTCTAAGTATTTCTCACATACATTCTTCAAAGCAAACACCTGATCCACACATCCTCTATCACTTCTGAAACCACACTGCTCTTCCCCAATCTGATGCTCTGCACATTCCCTCACCCTCTCAATCAATACCCTCCCATATAATTTCTCAGGAATACACAACAAAGTTATACCTCTGTAATTTGAGCACTTACCTTTATCCCGTTTGCCTTTGTACAATGGCACTATGCAAGCATTACGCCAATCCTCCGGCACCTTACCATGAGTCGTACATAAATTAAACAACCTTACCAACCAGTCAACATCACAGTCACCACCTTTTTCAATAAATTCCACTACAATGCCATCCAAACCCGCCGGCTTGCCGGCTTCATCTTCCGCAATGCTTTTACTACCTCTTCTCTGTTTACCAAATCATTCTCTCTAACTCTCTCACTTTGCACACCACCTCCACCAAAACACCCTATATCTGCCACTCTATCATCAAACATTTTCAACAAACCTTCAAAATACTCACTCCATATCCTTCTCACATCACCACTACTTGTTATCACCTCCCCATTTACCACCTTCACTGATGTTCCCATTTGTTCCCTTGTCTTACCCACGTTATTTATCTCCTTCTGAACCATCTTTTTATTCTCCCTAAATTTTAGGGAGTTAAAAATATGTTTTAGATGGAGGTAAATAAAGTGCATAAGTGAAGGGAACAAATGGTAACATCGGTGAGGGGGGCTAATGGGGAAGTGATAAGTTGTGGTGATGTGAGGAGTTGGAGTGAGTATTTTGAAGGCTTGTTGACTCTGTTAGATGACAGAGTGGCAGATATAGGGTATATTGGTCGAGGTGTGCGAAGTAAGAGAGTTTACTAAGAATGATCTGGAAGAGAGAGAAGAGGTAGTGAAAGCTGTACGGAAGATGAAATCTGTAAAGGCAGCGGTTTTGGATGGTATTGCACATTGATTTATTAAAAAAGGGGGTGACTGTGCTGTTGACTGGTAGGTAAGGATATTCAATATATGTATGTCTCATGGTTAGGTGCCTGAGGAGTAGCGGAATGTATGCATAGTGCCATTGTACAAAGGCAAAGGGGATAAAGGTGAGTGCTCAAACTACAGAGGTAAAAGTTTGCTCAGTATTCCTGGGACTCTATATGGGAGGGTATTGATTGAGAGGGTGAAGGCATGTACAGAACATCAGATTGGGGAAGAGCAGTGTCGTTTCAGAAGTGGTAGGGGATGTGTGGATCAGGCCTTTGCTCTGAAGAATGTTTGAGAGAAATACTTAGAAAAGCAAATGGATTTGTATGTAGCATTTATGGATCTGGGGAAGGCATATGATAGAGTTGATGGAGATGCTCTGTGGAAGGTCTAAAGAATCTATAGTGTGGGAATCAAGTTGTTAGACGCATTGAAAAGTTATTATCGAGGAAGAGAGGAAAGTGATTGGTTCTCAGTGAATGTCGGTTTGCGGAACGAATGCATGATGTCTCCATGGTTTAATTTGTTTATGGATATGGTTGTTAGGGAGGTGAATGCAAGAGTTTTGGAGAGAAGGGCAAGTATGAAGTCTGATGTGGATGACAGAGTTTGAGAAGTGAGTCAGTTGTTGTTCGCTGATGATACAGCGCTGGTGGCTGATTAGGGTGAGAAACTGCAGTAGTTTGTGACTGAGTTCGGTAAAGTGTGTGAAAGAAAAAAGCTAAGAGTAAATGTGAATAATAGCAAGGTTATTAGGTACAGTAGGGTTGAGGGACAAGTCAATTTGGAGGTACGTTTGAATGGAGAAAAACTAGAGGAAGAGAAGTGTTTTAGATATCTGGAATGGAACCGTGGAAGCGAAAGTTAGTCACAGGGTGGGGGAGGAGGCGAAAGTTATGGTAGCGTTCATAGAGTTGATAGTGATGCTCTGTGGAAGGTATTAAGAAAAAAAATTATGATGTGGGAAGCAAGTTGTTAGAAGCAGTCAAAAGTTTTCATCGAAGATATAAGGCTTGTGTACGTGTAGGAACAGAGGAAAGTGATTGGTTCTCAGTGAATGATGGTTTGCGGCAGGGGTGCGTGATGTCTCCATGGTTGTTTAATTTCTTTATGGATGGGATTGTTAGGGAGGTGAATGCAAGAGATTTGGAAAAGAGGGGCAAGTGTGCAGTCTGTTGTGGACGAGAGAGCTTGGGAAATGAGTCAGTTGTTGTTCTTTGATGATACAACGCTGGTGCCTGATTCGGGTGAGAAAATGCAGAAGCTGGTGACTGAGTTTGATAAAGTGTGAGAAAGAAGAAAGCTAAGAGTAAAAGAGAATAAGAGCAAGGTTATTAGGTACATTAGGGTTGAGGGACAAGTGAACTGGGAGGTAAGTTTGAATAGAGAAAAACTGAAGGAAGTGAAGTGTTTTAGATATCTTGAAGTGGATTTGGTAGCGGATGGCATCATGGAAGCGGAAGTGAATCATAGGGTGGGGGAGGGGGCGAAAGTTCTGGGAGCGTTGAAGAATGTGTGGAAGTCGAGAACGTTATCTTAGAAAGCAAAAATGGGTATGTTTGAGAGAATAGTGGTTCCAACAATACATATACGTTGCTAGGCGTGGGCTATATATAGAGTTGTACGGCGGAGGGTGGATGTGCTGGAAATAAGATGTTTGAGGACAATATGTGGTGTGAGTTGGTTTGATCCAGTAAGTAATTGAAGAGTAGGAGAGATGTGTGGGAATAAAAAGAGTGTGGTTGAGAGAGCAGAAGAGGGTGTTTTGAAACGGTTTAGTCACATGGAGAGAATGAGTGAGGAAAGATTAACAAAGAGGATATATGTGTCAGAGGTGGAGGGAACGAGGAAAAATGGGAGACCAAGCAGGAGATGGAAAGATGGAGTGGAAAAGATTTTGAGTGATCGGGGCTTGAACATGCAGGAGGGTGAAAGGCGTGCAAGGAATAGAGTGAATATGAACGATGTGGTATACCGTGGTCGACGTGCTGTCAATGGATTAAACTAGGGCATATGAAGCGTGTGGGGTAAACTATGGAAAGTTTTGTGGGGCCTAGATTTGGAAAGGAAGCTGTGGTATCGGTATATTATACATGACAGTTAGAGACTAAGCTGTGAACGAATGTGGCCTTTGTTGTCTTTTCCTAGCGATACCTCGCGCACCTGCGGGGGGAGGCGGTTCTTATTTCATGTGTGGCATGGTAGCGACTAGAATGAATAAGGGCAGACAGTAATATCTGTACATGTGTATATATGTATATGTCTCTGTTTGTATATATATGTATACGTTGAGATGTAAAGATTTGTATATTTGCGTGTGTGGGTTGGACCATTGTTTCGTTTGTTTCCTTGCGCTACCTCGCTAACGCTGGAGACAGTGACAAAGTACTATGAAATAAATAAGATAGAAGTAATAAAATATATTTTATTATATTCTATTTTCCTTTGTCGATGTCTCCCGCTTTAGCAAGGTAGCGCAAGGAAACAGACGAAAGAATGGCCCAACCCACCCACATACACATGTATATATATACACTTCCACACACGCAAATATACATACCTATACATCTCAACGTATACATATATATACACACAGACATATACATATATACACATATACATAATTCATATTGTCTGCCTTTTTTTCATTCCCATCGCCACCTCGCTACACATGAAATAAAACCCCCCTCCCCCTTCATGTGGCGAGGTAGCGCTAGGAAAAGACAACAAAGGCCACATTCGTTCACACTCAGTCTCTAGCTGTCATGTAATAATGCACCGAAACCACAGCTCCCTTTTCACATCCAGGCCCCACAGAACTTTCCACGGTTTACCTTACACGCTTCACATACCCTGGTTTAATCCATTGACAACACGTCGACCCCGGTAGACCACATCGTTCCAAATCACTCTATTCCTTGCACGCCTTTCACCCTCCTGCATGTTCAGGCCCAGATCAATCAAAATCTTTTTCTCTTCAGCTTTCCACCTCACAATTTGGTCTCCCACTTCTCGTCCCTACACCTCTAACATATTGATCCTCTTGGTCAATCTTTCCTCACTCATTTTCTCCATGTGACCAACGCAATTCAAAACACCCTCTTCTGCTCTCTCAACCACACTCTTTTTATTACCACGCATCTTTCTTACCCTATTATTACTTACTCGATCAAACCACCTCACACCACATAATGTCCTCAGACATCTCATTTCCAGCACATCCACCCTCCTCCGCACAACTCTGTCTATAGCCCACGCCTCGCAACCATACAACATTGTTGGAACCACTATTCCTTCAAACATACCGATTTTTGCTTTCCAAGATAACGTTCTCGACTTCCACAGATTCCTCAACGCTCCCAGAGCTTTCGCCCCTCCCCCCCCTATGATTCACTTCTGCTTCCATGGTTCCATCCGCTGCCAAATCCACTCCCAAATATCTGAAAATAATTCACTTTCTCCAGTTTTTCTCCATTCAAACTTACCTTCGAATTGACTTGTCCGTCAACCCTGATGTACCTAATACCTTGCTCTTATTCACATTTACTCTCAGCTTTCTTCTTTCACACACTTTACCAAACTCAGTCACCAGCTTCTGCAGTTTCTCACACGAATCAACCACCAGGGCTCTATCATCAGCGAGCAACAACTGACTCACTTCCCAAGCTCTCTACAGACTTCATACTCACCCCTCCTTCTAAAACTCTTGCATTCACCTCCCCAACAACCCCATCCATAAAGAAATTAAACAACAATGGAGACATCACACACCCCTGCCGCAAACCTATATTCACTGAGAACCAATCACTTTCTTCTCTTCCTACACGTTCACATGCCTTACATCCTCGAGAAATAGTTTTCACTGCTTCTAACAACTTGCCTCCTTCACCATATACTCTTGATACCTTCCACAGAGAATCTCTATCATCTCAATCATATGTCTCCTCCACATCCACAAATGATACATGCAAATCCATTTGCTTTTATAAGTATTTCTCACATACATTCTTCAAAGCAAACACCTCATCCACACATCCTCTACCACTTCTGAAACCACACTGCTCTTCCCCAATCTGATGTTCTGTACATGCCTTAACCCTCTCAATCAACACCCTCCCATATGATTTCCCAGAAGTACTCAACAAACTTATACCTTTGTAATTTGAGTACTCACTTTTATCCCCTTTGCCTTTGTATAATGGCACTATGCAAGCATTCCGCCAATCCTCATGTACTTCATAATGAGTCATACATACATAAAATAACCTTACCAAAAAGTTAACAATACAGTCACCACCTATTTTAGTAAATTCCACTGCAATACCATCCACACCTGCTGCAATGCCGGCTTTCATCTTCCGCATAGCTTTTACTACCTTATTAATATATATATATATATATATATATATATATATATATATATATATATATATATATATATATATATATATATATATATATATATATATATATATATTTTTTTTTTTTTTTGCTTTGTCACTGTCTCACGCGTTAACGAGGTAGGTGGCCAAACCCAACCACATACACATGTATATACATTCACGTCAACACACGCAAATATACATACCTATACATCTCAATGTACACATATATATACACACAGACATATACATATATACACATGTACATAATTCATACTGTCTGCCTTTATTTATTCCCATCGCCACCCCGACACACATAGAATAACAACCCCCTCACCCCTCATGTTTGCGAGGTAGTGCTAAGAAAAGACAACAAATTCGCCATTCGTTCACAATCACTCTCTAGCTATCATGTAACAAGGCACCGAAACCACAGCTCCCTTTCCACATCCAGGCCCCACAGAGCTTTCCATGGCTCACCCAAGACGCTTCACATGCCCTGGTTTACAGCACGTAGACCCCGGTATACCATATCGTTCCAATTCACTCTATTCCTTGCACGCCTTTCACCCTCCTGCATGTTCAGGCCCCGATCACTCAAAATCTTTTTCACTCCATCTTCCACCTCCAGTTTGGTCTCCCACTTCTCCTCGTTCATTCCACCTCTAACACATATATCCTCTTGATCAATCTTTCCTCACTCATTCTCTCAATGTGACCAAACCATTTCAAAACACCTTCTGCTCTCTCAACCACACTCTTTTTATATCCACACATATCTACTACCCTTACATTACTTACTCGATCAAACCACCTTACACCACATATTGTCCTCAAACATCTCATTTCCAGCACTTCCACCCTCCAGCGAACAACTCTATCCATAGCCACGCCTCGCAGCCATTCAACATTGTTAGAACTACTATTCCTTCAAACATACCCATTTTTGCTTTCCGAGATAATGTTCTCGACATCCAAACATTCTTCAAGGCTCGCAGAATTTTCGCCCCGTCCCCCACCCCATGATTCACTTCCGATTCCATGGTTCCATCCGCTGCCAGATCCACTCCCAGATATCTAAAACACTTTACGTCCTCCACTTTTTCTCCATTCAAACTTACCTCCCAACTGACTTGACCCTCAACACTACTATACCTAATAACCTTGCTCTTATTCACATTTACTCTTAACTTTCTTCTTCCACACACTTTAACAAACTCAGTAAACAGCTTCTGCAGTTTCTCACATGAATCAGCCATCAGCGCTGTATCATCAGCGAACAACAACTGACTCACTTCCTAAGCTCTCTCATCCACAACAGACTTCATACTTGCCCCTCTTTCCAAAACTCTTGCATTCACGTCCTTAACAGCCCCATCCATAAACAAATTAAACAACCATGGAGACCTCACACACCCCTGCCGTAAAACCTACATTCACTGAGAACCAATCACTTTCCTCTCTTCCTACACATACACATGCCCTACATCCTCGATATAAACTTTTCACTGCTTCTAACAACTTTCATCCCACACCATATATTCTTAATACCTTCCGCAGAGCATCTATATCAACTCTATCATATGCCTTCTCGAGATCCATAAATGCTACATACAAATCCATTTGCCTTTTCTAAGTAATGCTCACAAGCATTCTTCAAAGGGAACACCTGATCCACACATCCTCTACCACATCTGAAATCTCACTGCTCTTCCCCATTCTGATGCTCTGTACATGCCTTCACCCTCTCAATCAATACCCTTCCATATAATTTACCAGGAATACTCAACAAACTTATATCTGTAATTTGAGCAATCACTCTTATCCCCTTTCCGTTTTTACAATGGCACTATGCAAGAATTCCGCCAATCCTCAGGCACCTCACCATGAATCATACTTACATTGAATAACCTTACCAACTAGTCAACAATACATCACCCCCTTTTTTAATAAATTCCACTGCAATACCATCCAAACCTGCTGCCTTGCCGGCTTTCATCTTCCGCAAAGCTTTTAGTACCCCTTCTTTGTTTACCAAATCATTTTCCCTAACCCTCTCACTTTCCACACCACCTCGACCAAGACACCGTATATCTGCCACTCTATCATCAAACACATTCAACAAACCCTTGAAAATACTCATTCCATCTCCTTCTCACACTACTGGTTATCACCTCCCCATTAGCCCCTTTCACTGAAGTCGCAATATGCTCCCTTGTCTTACGCACTTTATTTACCTCTTTCCAAAACATCTTTTTATTCTCCCTAAAATTTAATGATACTTTCTCACCCCTACTCTCATTTGCCCTCTTTTTCACCTCCTGCACCTTTCTCTTGACCTCCTGCCTCTTTCTTTTATACATCTCCCACTCATTTTCATTTTTTCCTGCAAAAATCGTCCAAATGCCTCTCTCTTCTCTTTCACTAATAATCTTACTTCTTCATTCCACCACTCACCCCCCTTTCTAATCACCCCCCCTCCCACGCTTCTCATGCCACAAGCATCTTTTGCGCAAGCCATCACTGCTTCCCTAAATAAATCCCATTCCTCCCCCTATATATATATATATATATATATATATATATATATATATATATATATATATATATATATATATATATATATATATATATATATATATATATATATTTTTATTTATCGATTTATTTATTTATTTTATACATCAATGTAATCATGAGTAATATTGTTCTTGAAAGCATTAATTGCTGTAATCCGTCTTTTTTACTGTGTCACTTCACAGGTTAAACAGCAGAAACTGTGAAAACAGCCATGTCCATCCTGCTGTTCCTTGTCG
This sequence comes from Panulirus ornatus, assembly GCF_036320965.1. Lineage (NCBI taxonomy): Eukaryota > Metazoa > Arthropoda > Malacostraca > Decapoda > Palinuridae > Panulirus > Panulirus ornatus. Next base: position 45,083,523 of record NC_092239.1, on the reverse strand, counting down.
TGGCAGTAATCCTGGCTCGGGCAGAACTTCCGCACCATAACTGTAAGTACACATCTCAACTATAGTCATACTCATGTGATATCAACAATGTACAAACTTATCATGAAGTGCAGTTGATTTTTACATATTTTTTGCGTGTGTCTGTGTATATATATATATATATATATATATATATATATATATATATATATATATATATATATATATATATATATATATATATATATATATATATATATATATATATATATATATATATATATATATACATATATATATATATAATATATATATATATATATATATATATATATATATATATATATATATATATATATATATATATATATATATATATATATATATATATATACATATATATATATATATATATACCTCTTGGTCAATCTTTCCCCACTCATTCTCTCAATGTGCACAAACCATTTCAAAACACCCTCTTCTGCTCTCTCAACCACGCTCTTTTTATTTCCACACATCTCTCTTACGTTACTTACTCGATCAAACCACCTCACACCACACATTGTCCTCAAACATCTCATTTCCAGCACATCCATCCTCCTGCGCACAATTCTATCCATAGCCCACGCCTCGCAACCATACAACATTGTTGGAACCACTATTCCTTCAAACATACCCATTTTTGCTTTCCGAGATAATGTTCTCGACTTCCACACATTCTTCAAGGCTCCCAGAATTTTCGCCCCCTCCCCAACCCTATGATCCATCTCCGCTTCCATGGTTCCATCCGCTGCCAGATCCACTCCCAGATATCTAAATCACTTTACTTCCTCCAGTTTTTCTCCATTCAAACTTACCTCCCAATTGACTTGACCCTCAACCCTACTGTACCTAATAACCTTGCTCTTATTCACATTTACTCTTAACTTTCTTCTTTCACACACTTTACCAAACTCAGTCACCAGCTTCTGCATTTTGTCACCCGAATCAGGCACCAGCGCTGTATCATCAGCGAACAACTGACTCACTTCCCAACAGACTTCCTATATATATATATATATATATATATATATATATATATATATATATATATATATATATATATATATATATATATATATATATATATATATATATATATATATATATATATATATATAAATATATATATATATATATATATATATATATATATATATATATATATATATATATATATATATATATATATATATATAATCCCTGGGGATAGGGGAAAAAGAATACTTCCCACGTATTCCCTGCGTGTCGTAGAAGGCGACTAAAAGGGAAGGGAGCGGGGGGCTGCAAATCCTCCCCTCTCATTTCTTTTTTTTTTTTTTTTTTTTTGATTTTCCAAAAGAAGGAACAGAGAAGAGGGCCAGGTGAGGATATTCCCTCAAATGCCCAGTCCTCTGTTCTAAACGCTACCTCGCTATCGCGGGAAATAGCGAATAGTATGAAAAAGAAAAAAAAAAAAAGAAATATATATATATATATATATATATATATATATATATATATATATATATATATATATATATATATATATAGTGAAAGCTTTGCGGAAGATGAAAGCCGGCAAGGCAGCAGGTTTGCATGGTATTGCAGTGGAATTTATTAAAAAAGGGGGTGACTGTATTGTTGACTGGTTGGTAAGGTTATTTAATGTATGTATGACTCATGGTGAGGTGCCTGAGGATTGGCGGAATGCGTGCATAGTGCCATTGTACAAAGGCAAAGGGGATAAGAGTGAGTGCTCAAATTACAGAGGTATAAGTTTGTTGAGTATTCCTGGTAAATTATATGGGAGGGGATTGATTGAGAGGGTGAAGGCATGTACAGAGCATCAGATTGGGGAAGAGCAGTGTGGTTTCAGAAGTGGTAGAGGATGTGTGGATCAGGTGTTTGCTTTGAAGAATGTATGTGAGAAATACTTAGAAAAGCAAATGGATTTGTATGTAGCATTTATGGATCTGGAGAAGGCATATGATAGAGTTGATAGAGATGCTCTGTGGAAGGTATTAAGAATATATGGTGTGGGAGGAAAGTTGTTAGAAGCAGTGAAAAGTTTTTATCGAGGATGTAAGGCATTTGTACGTGTAGGAGGAGAGGAAAGTGATTGGTTCTCAGTGAATGTAGGTTTGCGGCAGGGGTGTGTGATGTCTCCATGGTTGTTTAATTTGTTTATGGATGGGGTTGTTAGGGAGGTAAATGCAAGAGTTTTGGAAAGAGGGGCAAGTATGAAGTCTGTTGGGGATGAGAGAGCTTGGAAGTGAGTCAGTTGTTGTTCGCTGATGATACAGCGCTGGTGGCTGATTCATGTGAGAAACTGCAGAAGCTGGTGACTGAGTTTGGTAAAGTGTGTGGAAGAAGAAAGTTAAGAGTAAATGTGAATAAGAGCAAGGTTATTAGGTACAGTAGGGTTGAGGGTAAAGTCAATTGGGAGGTGAGTTTGAATGGAGAAAAACTGGAGGAAGTGAAGTGTTTTAGATATCTGGGAGTGGATATGGCAGCGGATGGAACCATGGAAGCGGAAGTGAATCATAGGGTGGGGGAGGGGGCGAAAATTCTGAGGGCCTTGAAGAATGTGTGGAAGTCGAGAACATTATCTCGGAAAGCAAAAATGGGTATGTTTGAAGGAATAGTGGTTCCAACAATGTTGTATGGTTGCGAGGCGTGGGCTATGGATAGAGTTGTGCGCAGGAGGATGGATGTGCTGGAAATGAGATGTTTGAGGACAATGTGTCGTGTGAGGTGGTTTGATCGAGTGAGTAACGTAAGGGTAAGAGAGATGTGTGGAAATAAAAAGAGCGTGGTTGAGAGAGCAGAAGAGGGTGTTTTGAAGTTGGTTTGGGCACATGGAGAGAATGAGTGAGGAAAGATTGACCAAGAGGATATATGTGTCGGAGGTGGTGGAGGGAACGAGGAGAAGAGGGAGACCAAATTGGAGGTGGAAAGATGGAGTGAAAAAGATTTTGTGTGATCGGGGCCTGAACATGCAGGAGGGTGAAAGGAGGGCAAGGAATAGCGTGAATTGGAGCGATGTGGTATACCGGGATTGACGTGCTGTCAGTGGATTGAATCAAGGCACGTGAAGCGTTTGGGGTAAACCATGGAAAGCTGTGTAGGTATGTATATTTGCGTGTGTGGACGTATGTATATACATGTGTATGGGGGGGTGTTGGGCCATTTCTTTAGTCTGTTTCCTTGCGCTACCTCGCAAACGCGGGAGACAGCGACAAAGTATAATAAAAAAAAATAATATATATATATATATATATATATATATATATATATATATATATATATATATATATACATATATATATATATATATATATATATATATATATATATATATATATATATATATATATATGTTGGATTACGTGATAATTGACAGTCGCGCAAAAGAGAGACTTTTGGATGTTAATGTGCTGAGAGATGCAACTGGAGTGATGTCTGATCATTATATTGTGGAGGCCAAGGTGAAGATTTGTATGTGTTTTCAGAAAAGAATAGAGAATGTTGGGTTGAAGAGGGTTGTGAGAGTAAGTGAGCTTGGGAAGGAGACTTATGTGATGAAGTACCAGGAGAGACGGAGTACTAAATGGAAAAAGGTGAGAAGAACAGATGTAAGGGGAGTGAGGGAGGAATGTAATGTATCGAGGGAAGAAGTGATGGCTTGCGCAAAAGTTGCTTGTGAAATGAGGATCGTGGGAGGTGAGTTGATTAGAAAGTGTAGTGAGTGGTGGGATGAAGAGGTAAGATTATTAGTGAAAGAGAAGAGAAAGGCATTTGTATGATTTTCGCAGGGAAAAATTGCAAATAAGTGGGAGATGTATAAAAGAAAGAGTCAGGAGGTCAAGAAAAAGGTGCAAGAGGTGAAAAAGAGGGCAAATGAGAGTTGGGGTGAGATAGTATCAATAACTTTTGGGAAAATAAAAAGATGTTCTGGAAGGAGGTAAATACAGTGCGTAAGACAAGGGAGCAAATGGGAACTTCAGTGAAGTGGGCTAATGGGGAGGTGATAACAAGTAGTGGTGATGTGAGAAGGAGATGGAATGAGTATTTTGAAGGTTTGTTGAATGTGTTTGATGATAGAGTGGCAGATATAGGGTGTTTTGGTCGCGGTGGTGTGCTAAGTGAGAGGGTTAGGGAAAATGATTTGGTAAACAGAGAAGAGGTACTAAAAGCTTTGCGTAAGATGAAAGCCGGCAAGGCAGCAGGTTTGGATGATATTGCAGTGGAATTTATTAAAAAAGGGGGTGACTGTATTGTTGACTGGTTAGTAAGGTTATTTCCTGTATGTATGATTCATGGTGAGGTGCCTGAGGATTGGCGGAATGCGTGCTTAGTGCCATTGTACAAAGGCAAAGGGGATAAGAGTGAGTGCTCAAATTGCAGAGGTATAAGTTTGTTGAGTATTCCTGGAAAATCATATGGGAAGGTATTGATTGAGAGTGTGAAGGCATGTACAGAGCATCAGATTGCGGAATAGCAGTGTGATTTCAGAAGTGGTAGAGGACGTGTGGATCAGGTGTTTGCTTTGAAGACTGTTTGTGCGAAATACTTAGAAAAGCAAATGGATTTCTATGTAGCATTGATGGATCTGGAAAAGGCATATAATAGAGTTGATAGAGATGCTCTGTGGAGGGTACCAAGAATGTATGGTGTGGGAGGCATGTTGTTAGAAGCAGTGAAAAGTTTTTGTCGAGGATGTAAGGCATGTGTACGTGTAGGAAGAGAGGAAAGTGATTGGTTCTCAGTGAATGTAGGTTCGCGGCAGGGGTGTGTGATGTCTCCATGGTTGTTTAATTTGTTTATGGATGGGTTTGTTAAGGAGGTGAATGCAAGAGTTTTGGAAAGAGAAGCAAGTATGCAATCTGTTGTGGATGATAGAGCTTGGGAAGTGAGTCAGTTGTTGTTCGCTGATGATACAGCGCTGGTGGCTGATTCATGTGTGAAACTGCAGAAGCTGGTGAATGAGTTTGGTAAAGTGTGTGAAAGAAGAAAATTAAGAGCAAATGTGAATAAGAACAAGGTTATTAGGTACAGTAGGGTTGAGGGTCAAGTCAATTGGGAGGTAAGTTTGAATGCAGAGAAACTGGAGGAGGTAAAGTGTTTTAGATATCTGGGAGTGGATATGGCAGCGGATGGAACCATGGAAGCGGAAGTGAATCATAGGGTGGGGGAGGGAGCGAAAATCCTGGGAGCTTTGAAGAGTGTTTGGAAGTCGAGAACATTATCTCGGAAATCAAAAATTGGTATGTTTGAAGGAATAGTAGTTCCAACAATGTTGTATGGTTGCGAGGCGTGGCCTATGGATAGAGTTGTGCGCAGAAGGGTGGATGTGCTGGAAATTAGATGTTTGAGGACAATATGGGGTGTGAGGTGATTTGATCGAGTAAGTAATGTAAGGGTAAGATAGATGTGTGGAAATAAAAAGAGTGTGGTTGAGAGTGCAGAAGAAGGTGTTTTAAATTGATTTCTCGACATGGAGAGAATGAGTGGGGAAAGATTGACCAAGAAGATATATGTGTCAGAGGTGGAGGGAACGAAGAGAAGTGGGAGACCAAATTGGAGGTGGAAAGATGGAGTGAAGAGGATTTTTGAGTGATCGGGGCCTGAACATGCAGGAAGGTGAAAGGCGGGCAAGGAGTAGAGTGAATTGGAACGATGTCGTATACCGGGGTTGACGTGCTGTCAATGTATTGAATCAGGGCATATGAAGCGTCTGGGGTAAACCATGAAAAGTTCTGTGGGGCCTGGATGTGGAAAGGGAGCTGTGGTTTCTGGCATTATTACATGACTGCTAGAGACTGAGTGTGAACTAATGTGGCCTTTCTTGTCTTTTCCTTGCGCTACCTCGCACATATGAGAGGGGAGGGGGATGTTATTCCAGTTGTGGCGAGGTGGCGATGGGAATAAATAAAGGGAGACAGTATGAATTATGTATATGTGTATATATGTATATGTCTGTGTGTGCATATATATATGTGTACATTGAGACGTATGGGTATGTATATTTGCGTGTGTGGACGTGTATGTGCATTGGGGTGGGTTGGGCCACTTCTTTCGTCTGTTTCCTTGCGCTACCTCGCAAACGCGGGAGACAACGACAAAGCAAAAAAAAAAGAATATATATATATATATATATATATATATATATATATATATATATATATATATATATATATGTATATATATACATTTGTGTGTATATATATATATATATATATATATATATATATATATATATATATATATATATATATATATATATATATATATATATATATATATATATATATATATATATATTGAAAAATGTTTGGAAGTGGAGAACATTATCTCGGAAAGCAAAAATGGGTATGTTTGAAGGAATAGTGGTTCCAACAATGTTGTATGGTTGCGAGGCGTGGCCTATGGATAGAGTTGTGCGCAGAGGGTGGATGTGCTGGAAATGAGATGTTTGAGGATAATATGTGGTGTGAGGTGGTTTGATCGAGTAAGTACTGTAAGGGTAAGAGAGATGTGTGGAAAAAAAAGAGTGTGGTTGAGAGAGCAGAAGAGGGTGTTTTGAAATGATTTGATCACATGGAGAGAATGAGTAAGGAAATATTGACCAAGAGGATATATGTGTCAGAGGTGGAGGGAACGAGGAGAAGTGGGAGACCAAATTGGAGGTGGAAAGATGGAGTGAAAAAGATTTTGAATGATCGGGGCCTGAACATGCAGGAGGGTGAAAGGCGTGCAAGGAATAGAGTGA
>NC_092239.1:45021751-45071751 GCF_036320965.1 Panulirus ornatus | reverse complement strand
TCAAAATACTCATTCCATCTCCTTCTCACATCACCACTACTTGTTATCACCTCCCCATTTACGCCCTTCACTGAAGTTCCCATTCGCTCCCTTGTCTTACGCACCCTTTTTACCTCCTTCCAGAACATCTTTTTATTCTCCCTAAAATTTACTGATAGTCTCTCACCCCAACTCTCATTTGCCCTTTTTTTCACCTCTTGCACCTTTCTCTTGACCTCCTGTCTCTTTCTTTTATACTTCTCCCACTCAATTGCATTTTTTCCCTGCAAAAATCGTCCAAATGCCTCTCTCTTCTCTTTCACTAATACTCTTACTTCTTCATCCCACCACTCACTACCCTTTCTAAACAGCCCACCTCCCACTCTTCTCATGCCACAAGCATCTTTTGCGCAATCCATCACTGATTCCCTAAATACATCCCATTCCTCCCCCACTCCCCTTACTTCCATTGTTCTCACAATATATATATATATATATATATATATATATATATATATATATATATATATATGTATATGCATAGGGAGAATAAAAAGATGCTCTGGAAGGAGGTAAATAAAGTGCGTAAGACAAGGGAGCAAATGGGAACTTCAGTGAAGGGCAAAAATGGGGAGGTGATAACAGGTAGTGGTGATGTGAGAAGGAGATGGAGTGAGTATTTTGAAGGTTTGTTGAATGTGTTTGATGAGAGTGCGGCAGAAATAGGGTGTTTTGGTCGAGGTGGTGTGCAAAGTGAGAGGGTTAGGGAAAATGATTCGGTAAACAGAGAAGAGGTAGTAAAAGCTTTGCGGAAGATGAAAGCCGGAAGGGCAGCAGGTTTGGATGGTATTGCAGTGGAATTTATTAAAAAAGGGGGTGACTGTATTATTGACTGGTTGGTAAGGTTATTTAATGTAGGTATGACTCATGGTGAGGTGCCTGAGGATTGGCGGAATGCGTGCATAGTGCCATTGTACAAAGGCAAAGGAGATAAGCGTGAGTGCTCAAATTACAGAGGTATAAGTTTGTTGAGTATTCCTGGTAAATTATATGAGAGGGTATTGGTTGAGAGGGTGAAGGCATGTACAGAGCATCAGATTGGGGAAGAGCACTGTGGTTTCAGAAGTGTTAGAGGATGTGTGGATCAGGTGTTTGCTTTGAAGAATGTATGTGAGAAATACTAAGAAAAGCAAATGGATTTGTATGTACCATTTATGGATCTGGAGAAGGCATATGATAGAGTTGATAGAGATGCTCTGTGGAAGGTATTAAGAATATATGGTGTGGGAGGCAAGTTGTTAGAAGCAGTGAAAAGTTTTTATCGAGGATGTAAGGCATGTGTACGTGTAGAAAGAGAGGAAAGTGATTGGTTCTCAGTGAATGTAGGTTTGCGGCAGGGGTGTGTGATGTCTCCATGGTTGTTTAATTTGTTTATGGATGGGGTTGTTAGGGAGATGAATGCAAGAGTTTTGGAAAGAGGGGCAAGTATGATGTCTGTTGGGGATGAGAGAGCTTGGGAAGTGAGTCAGTTGTTGTTCGCTGATGATACAGCGCTGGTGGCTGATTCATGTGAGAAACTGCAGAAGCTGGTGACTGAGTTTGGTAAAGTGTGTGAAAGAAGAAAGTTAAGAGTAAATGTGAATAAGAGCAAGGTAATTAGGTACAGTAGGGTTGAGGGTAAAGTCAATTGGGAGGTAAGTTTGAATGGCGAAAAACTGGAGGAAGTAAAGTGCTTTAGATATCTGGGAGTGGATCTGGCAGCGGATGGAACCATGGAAGCGGAAGTAGATCATATGGTGGGGGAAGGGGCGAAAATCCTGGGAGCCTTGAAGAATGTGTGGAAGTCGAGAACATTATCTCGGAAAGCAAAAATGGGTATGTTTGAAGGAATAATGGTTCCAACAATGTTGTATGTTTGCGAGGCGTGGGCTATGGATAGAGTTGTGCGCAGGAGGATGGATGTGCTGGAAATGAGATGTTTGAGGACAATGTGTCGTGTGAGGTGGTTTGATCGAGTAAGTAACGTAAGGGTAAGAGAGATGTGTGGAAATAAAAAGAGCGTGGTTGAGAGAGCAAAGAGGGTGTTTTGAAATGGTTTGGGCACATGGAGAGAATGAGTGAGGAAAGATTGACGAAGAGGATATATGTGTTGGAGGTGGAGGGAACGAGGAGAAGTGGGAGACCAAATTGGAGGTGGAAAGATGGAGTGAAAAAGATTTTGTGTGATCGGGGCCTGAACATGCAGGAGGGTGAAAGGAGGGCAAGGAATAGAGTGAACTAGATCGATGTGGTATACCGGGGTTGACGTGCTGTCAGTGGATTGAATCAGGGCATGTGAAGCGTCTGGGGTAAACCATGGAAAGCTGTGTAGGTATGTATATTTGTATATTTGCGTGTGTGGACGTATGTATATACATGTGTATGGGGGTGGGTTGGGCCATTTCTTTCGTCTGTTTCCTTGCGCTACCTCGCAAACGCGGGAGACAGCGACAAAGCAAAAAAAAAAAAAAAATATATATATATATATATATATATATATATATATATATATATATATATATATATATATATATATATATATATATATATATATATATGTACACCGATTATTTAATGCTAAGATCGGTGAGATTAATCGATTACATAGCTACATCTAATGTTTCTATACAGTTAACCGTGAAACATTAGCAGTGGCCGGAGATGCAGCAGTTTCTGTGTTGTCAACAGTGTTACACCCTCACTGCTCCCTCATGCTTCTCACGGATGGCAACACTTCCCCCGGTACAATCAGGGTACGTGTCATTCCTCTATGTCATGTAAGTATAATTACTGTAAAGCGGAAAATGGTTTCTTCCTTAGACGATCGTGTCTTCCATGGAAAATTTTGGCGGATCGATGGATTAAATTCTTTAAAAGAAATACCTCATCTATTTTCAAATGTTTTGATAATCAAGTTAATTCTTGTATAAGTTTCCCATGTTCCAACGCAACCTAACTATATTTCCTTCACCTTGTATCAGGAGTCAGTTCTACTGCGACATCCTTGGGGATCATCAGTTCTGGAGGTGACAGTGAACGGCCAGGACGCTCAGGTGTTGGAGAAGCAGTTCTTCCGTGTGGTGAGCGACGCTCTAAGGGTATGTCACTCTGATATTGCTGTAGAGGGATGGAGTCCATCCTCACATTACTGTTGAGGTGGGTAGGTCACTTGCATCACTGTAGACGTGGGTAGGTTACTCACATTACTGTTGAGGTGGGTAGGTCACTGACATTACTGTTGAGGTGGGTAGGTCACTCTCATTACTGCTGAGGTTGTTAGGTCACTCACATTACTGTTGAGGTGGGTAGGACAGTCACATTGCCGTTCAGATGGGTACGTCACTCACATTACTGGTGAGGTGCCTAGGTCACTTACATTACTGTTTAGATGGGTACGTCACTCACATTACTTTTGAGGTGGATAGATCACTCTCATTATTGTTGAGGTGGGTAGGTCACTCACATTACCGTTCAAATGGGTACGTCACTCACATTACTGGTGAGGTGCCTAGGTCACTCACATTACTGTTGAGGTGGGTAGGTCACTTACATTAACGTCGAGGTGGGAAGGTACTCACATTACTTCAGAGTTGGGTAGGTCACTCACATTACTCTTGAGGTGGGTAGGCCATTCACATTGCTGTTGAGGTAGGTAGGTCACTCACATTACTGTAGCAGTGGGTAGGCTACTCACATTACTCCTGAGGTGGGTAAGTCACTCACATTACTGTTGAGGTGGATAAGTCACTCACATTATTGTTGAAGGGGGTAGGTCACTCACATTACTGTAGCAGTGGGTAGGCTACTCACATTACTGTTGAGGTGGGTAGGTCACTCACATTACTGTTGAGGTGGATAGGTCACTCACATTATTGTTGAAGTGGGTAGGTCACCCACGTTACTGTTCAGGTGGCTAGGTCACTCATATTAATGTTGAGGTGGATAGGTCACTCACATTATTGTTGAAGTGGGTAGGTCACTCACGTTACTGTTGATGTGGATAAGTCACTCACATAATTGTTGAAGTGGGTAGGTCACTCACATTACTGTTGAGGCGGATAGGTCACTCACATTTTTGTTGAAGTGGGTTGGTCACTCACGTTACTGTTGGGGTGGCTAGGTCACTCATATTATTGTTGAGGTGGGTAGGTCATTCACATCATTGTTGAGGTGGGTAGTTCACTCACATTGATGTCGAGGTGGGAAGGTACTCACATTACTGCAGAGGTGGGTAGGTCACTCACATTACTGTTGAGGTGGGTAGGCCATTCACATTGCTGTTGAGGTAGGTAGGTCACTCACATTACTGTAGCAGTGGGTAGGCTACTCACATTACTCCTGAGGTGGGTAAGTCACTCACATTACTGTTGAGGTGGATAAGTCACTCACATTATTGTTGAAGGGGGTAGGTCACTCACATTACTGTAGCAGTGGGTAGGCTACTCACATTACTGTTGAGGTGGGTAAGTCACTCACATTACTGTTGAGGTGGATAAGTCACTCACATTATTGTTGAAGGGGGTAGGTCACTCACATTACTGTTGAGGTGGGTTCCACATTCCCATTACTGTTAAAGTTGGTAAATTACTCACATTAATGGTGAGGTCTGTAACATTACTGTTGAGGTGGGTAGGTAACTTTTACATTACTGTTGAGATTGGTAGGTCACTCACATTACTGTTGAGGTGGGTAGGTCACTCACATTGCTGTTGACGTGGGTTGATCACTCACATTACTGTTGAGGTGGGTACCCCATTCACATTAATGTTGAAGTTGGAAAATCACTCACATTAATGTTGAGGTGGTTGGGTCTCTAACATTACGGTTGCGGTGGTAAGTCACTCATGTTACTGGTGAAGTGGTTAGGTCACTCACATTACTGTTGAGGTGGGTAGGTCACTCACATTACTGTTGAGGTGGGTAGGTCACTCTTACGTTACTGTTGAGTTGGGTAGGTTACTCACATTTCTGTTGATTTGGGTAGGTCACTCACATCATTGTTGTGGTGGGTAGGTCACTTACATTACTGTTGAGTTGGGTATGTCACTAACATTACTGTTGAGTTGGGTAGGTCACTCATACTATTGTTGAGGTGGGTAGGTCAATGACATCACTGTTGAGGTGGGTAGGTCACACTTACGTTACTGTTGGGTTGGGTACGTCACTCACATTACTGTTGAGTTGGGTAGGTCACTCACATCATTGTTGTGGTGGGTAGGTCACTCTCGCATTACCGTTGACGGAAGCAGGTCATTGGTTACCCTCTTTACCATGTTGACGTCATCATCACCACCAGGTGCGTCAGTTGTCATGGTGCATGACGGTAGTGGTGGTGAGCGACGACCCAGCCTTCCTCGCCGCCTTCATGGAGTCATCCCTCAAGAATCTCCTTCTGGTGTGGTCGACCAAGCTGCTCGTCGTCACTCGCCTGTCCCTCCCGCAGCTGCAGCACCTCCATACCTCCTTCTCCATGACCAATACTGTGTTACTTGTGGTGGACGACAACCACGGACTACTTGAGTAATTACCGAGAGAAGTATATGTATTGGAATTATAATGATCAATAGATGGATGTGTATATTTGAACAATAATACTGAGTCTCACACGATCATGTGTTATAGGCTTCTGAAATACACAATGAGAACGAAATATATCAATATACCACAGACCACTGTACTGCCTGGCAGGTGTCGTGCGTACGTACACCTGCCATACAGCCCTCCTGACGCCCAGCCACTGCAGGCTGCCTCCTGGACACCTGAGAGAGGCCTGGCTCCCACCGCCCACCACAAACTCTTCCCTGATAAGTTCAACACGTGAGCAATGACGTTCATAGTAACAGATGCTGATTTGTTTAAAATAATGAGAAAATAATGATAGCCAGATACCTTAGTACTTGGATTATATGAACACTGTAAACAAATCTTATCTCACAAGACCATAATCTGAAGAATATAAAAGAAATCATTAAGTGTACATAATTATCTCAAACTCATGTGTACAGCACATTCAGAAGTTTAGGAAAGTTTTTGGCATAAGAGAAAAGTTTGTGTTTCTAGTTGACTAAATAATTTACTAAAAATTTTCTGTCAGTGCGCTTAAAGTTGATGGCAAGAAAATATCTAACTTCTCAAAAGCCAGAATCCCCTGTCCACAGAATAGTCCAGTGACCTTTATATGGTGTCCCCTGACCGCTTCCGCCCTGGTTGAACCCACTATGTCTCCATACGTATACCCATCTAATGTACTTTACACCCTCATATATGTTTAAGCTCACTTTACTCAAAGCATCTCTTACTTCTACTTTCCATCTCCAATTCTATATATATATTCTTTTTTTTTTGCCGCTGTCTCCCGCGTTTCCGAGGTAGCGCAAGGAAACAGACGAAAGAAATGGCCCAACCCACCCCCATACACATGTATATACATACCTCCACACACGCAAATATACATGCCTACACAGCCCTCCATGGTTTACCCCAGACGCTTCACATGCCCTGATTAAATCCACTGACAGCACGGCAACCCTGGTATACCACATCGATCCAATTCACTCTATTCCTTGCCCTCCTTTCACCCTCCTGCATGTTCAGGCCCCGATCACACAAAATCTTTTTCACTCCATCTTTCCAACTCCAATTTGGTCTCCCACTTCTCCTCATTCCCTCCACCTCCGACACATATATCCTCTTGGTCAATCTTTCCTCACTCATTCTCTCCATGTGCCCAAATAATTTCAAAACACCCTCTTCTGCTCTCTCAACCACGATCTTTTTATCTCCACACATCTCTCTTACCCTTACGTTACTTACTCGATCAAACCACCTTACACCACACATTGTCCTCAAACATCTCATTTCCAGCACATCCATCCTCCTGTGCACAACTCTATCCATAGCCAACGCCTCGCAACCATACAACATTGTTGGAACCACTATTCCTTCAAACTTACCCATTTTTGCTTTCCGAGATAATGTTCTCGACTTCCACACATTCTTCAAGGCTCCCAGAATTTTCTCCCCCTCCCCCACCCTATGATCGACTTCCGCTTCCATGGTTCCATCCGCTGCCAGATCCACTCCCAGATATCTAAAACACTTTACTTCCTACAGTTTTTCTCCATTCAAACTTACCTCCCAATTGACTTGACCCTCAACCCTATTGTACGTGATAACCTTGCTCTTATTCACATTTACTCTTAACTTTCTTCTTTCACACACTTTACCAAACTCAGTCACCAGCTTCTGCAGTTTCTCACATGAATCAGCCACCAGCGAACAACAACTGACTCACTTCCCAAGCTCTCTCATCCACAACAGACTTCATATATATATTATTTTATTTTATTATACTTTGTCGCTGTCTCCCGCGTTTGCGAGGTAGCGCAAGGAAACAGACGAAAGAAATGGCCCAACCCCCCCCCCCATACACATGTATATACATACGTCCACACACGCAAATATACATACCTACACAGCTTTCCATGGTTTACCCCAGACGCTTCACATGCCTTGATTCAATCCACTGACAGCACGTCAACCCCAGTATACCACATCGCTCCAATTCACTCTATTCCTTGCCCTCCTTTCACCCTCCTGCATGTTCAGGCCCCGATCACACAAAATCTTTTTCACTCCATCTTTCCACCTCCAATTTGGTCTCCCTCTTCTCCTCGTTCCCTCCACCTCCGACTCATATATCCTCTTGGTCAATCTTTCCTCACTCATTCTCTCCATGTGCCCAAACCACTTCAAAACACCCTCTTCTGCTCTCTCAACCACGCTCTTTTTATTTCCACACATCTCTCTTACCCTTACGTTACTCACTCGATCAAACCACCTCACACCACACATTGTCCTCAAACATCTCATTTCCAGCACATCCATCCTCCTGCGCACAACTCTATCCATAGCCCACGCCTCGCAACCATACAACATTGTTGGAACCACTATTCCTTCAAACATACCAATTTTTGCTTTCCGAGATAATGTTCTCGACTTCCACACATTCTTCAAGGCCCCCAGAATTTTCGCCCCCTCCCCCACCCTATGATCCACTTCCGCTTCCATGGTTCCATCCGCTGCCAGATCCACTCCCAGATATCTAAAACACTTCACTTCCTCCAGTTTTTCTCCATTCAAACTCACCTCCCAATTGACTTGACCCTCAACCCTACTGTACCTAATAACCTTGCTCTTATTCACATTTACTCTTAACTCTCTTCTTTCACACACTTTAACAAACTCAGTCGCCAGCTTCTGCAGTTTCTCACATGAATCAGCCACCAGCGCTGTATCATCAGCGAACAACAACTGACTCACTTCCCAAGCTCTCTCATCCCCAACAGACTTCATACTTGCCCCTCTTTCCAAAACTCTTGCATTCACCTCTCTAACAACCCCATCCATAAACAAATTAAACAACCATGGAGACATCACACACCCCTGCCGCAAACCTACATTCACTGAGAACCAATCACTTTCCTCTCTTCCTACACGTACACATGCCTTACATCCTCGATAAAAACTTTTCACTGCTTCTAACAACTTGCCTCCCACACCATATATTCGTAGTACCTTCCACAGAGCATCTCTATCAACTTTATCATATGCCTTCTCCAGATCCATAAATGCTACATACAAATCCATTTGCTTTTCTAAGTATTTCTCACATACATTCTTCAAAGCAAACACCTGATCCACACATCCTCTACCACTTCTGAAACCACACTGCTCTTCCCCAATCTGATTCTCTGTACATGCCTTCACCCTCTCAATCAATACCCTCCCATATATATATATATATATATATATATATATATATATATATATATATATATATATATATATATATATATATATATATATATATATATATATATATATATATATATCCATAACAGAAGAAGTTATCATTGGGTAAAAGAGCCTGTGGCTCAGCCAAGGTGGGGATGAAGGGTGAGAATTTGATACAGGTGTAACAGAAAATGGAAGGATGAATAATTTATATATTCTCTCATTTTTTCCTGTGATAGTGTATGTGTCAGTCCGTAACCTTCCTGACATCATGTCTTCCTACAGGTTGTTTCACCGACCCAACTTGGCCGTGGCGGCAGAAGAATTCCTACCACATGCTGGTCTGGTCAAGGAAGATGATATTGTGTCTCCCTCGCAAATATTTGAAGGTCCAATGGTACATTTACTTGAGATAATGGCCAACACAATGAATTTCACGTGAGGAGGTTTTTGTTGTAGTTAATTTAAGTCTCATGACAAAAATGTGAGTGAAGCAGATGAAATACTTTAAGTAAAAAGTTATTATTATCATTATCCCCAAAATTATTTGGAAAGGTTTTGCCACCGATAGGTGATCGTTATACGAAGGTACTTTACTGATCACCATTACAGCTCATTTTTAAGTGATATATGAATAAACAAAACTTAAATCAACTTCTGATATGTTTATCTAAAAATAAAGTCCCTATCACTTCGATAATACAAACATGATTTTTCATCATATTAATCAGATTTGTAATTCCTCTGTAATCCTTCATATAATGCTGATAATCTAGTAAGCATTTAACGTTCTCATTACTCATATACCTGAGATGTCTCCATTGAAATTTCAATCTGTTAGAGAGCCTATTTCTAATGAGTGCAGTGGAATATTTGCAGTATAGTCGAAATGGCTTTTGGAAAGCGACCTCTGCCTTCAAGGCCACCATAGTGTATCTTAAAATCATTCTTTTATTCTGAAGTAACTACACCCAAAATTTAGGTTCCGGCCATGAAAGAAGAACGTACAGACGCACAAATTCTTGCAAATACATGAAAGAAATAGTCACCCTTATCATACTGTCAAAAGGAAGGAGTTTTATATTTGTGAAGCACATCTCTTGAATATTTTCTACTTATACAATCTCTTGAATTCGTGCATGCATGCACTTACGCGCGCGCGCGCGCGCGTGTGTGTGTGTGTGTGTGTGTGTGTGTGTGTGTGTGTGTGTCTGTGTGTGTGTCTGTGTGTGAATGGTTTGGTGGGTGTATATGTAGTTGTGTATCCAAAAATGTTCGTGAATGCGTTTTATCAATGCTTATAAAGGTATTTGTATGTCTAATTGAAGAAATTTAGCTGTATTAGTAAGTGTTGCAAATGTTATTCAAACGACAATGAAATCTGAAACAGCCTCGGAAGTAGCAACAGCAGAAGAAAAGCTGTAAGTCCAGCAAATCAAAACAAAATTAAATTTAACTCATGAAATTGTTTTCTGACCTAATAAACACGTCACATTTACCGACACCCACATTGGTACTCACATCTCGTTCTCACCTACACCAAGCGAATAATACGGACCATAGACATGCAGCCAAATAGTACCTCACAACTCATATATCGCCCAACCAGGAGAACCCTTCATGCCACGAGTTCTAACCATGTTTGCCCAACCCGCAACACTGTGAGGTATTAGCCACCATCAGAGCAGAGCTTCACAAGTCGTTCCTCACCAGGTACAAGTACGTCCGGCCTCCTGATGGCTCTTGGGGAAACAAAATGAAGAATGGTTCCTGGACCGGCATGGTTGGTATGGTAGGTAGGAAGGTAAGCTGTAGATAGAATGTGACTTAAGACCAACATTAAGGCTCACACGTATCAGTTAACGGGTTCATGAACGAGGGGGGAAGTCACTCTCGGTTCTCTCAAGATGAGTGAGGTACGTTCATCCACCTGAACGTCCATCTTTATGATGATGGTTAATTTGTGACTCTGTTCTTGAATTCTAATTTCTTTCACATATCTTTATTTCTAATTAATTATTCTATGATACTATGAAAATGAAATAGTAATAGATGACCTCCTGTCGTTACCAATGCAAAAAATATTTGTGTTTAATCGTCTTTGTAAATATTATATAAACAGGTCTTTAAATATACACTTTCTGGTGATACCGAGTTTGCATTTTTGCCTATATTATTACAATTTCATTCCTTGGGACAGGTTTGCATGCACCTTAGACCATATAACACATCTTTAGAGATGAATTAGATTTTTGATATATTTTTAATATTCCGACACTTGTTACGTCCAATGTACACCAACGTAACCACTCTAGAGGAGAACGCTCATCAAAACGTCCATCCGATTCATTGCTGCTGGTACCTAGGTCATGTACGTACCTCCGCTCTCACTGTCAGTGTGTACACATGAAAAGAACAGTATCCATCGCAAAGTGCCTCAAAATTGTTCCCTTACCTAGCGGCGATATCTTCCCGAGGGTCTAATGAACTTTATCCTTCATAAGATTGATTTACTTCTCCATAAACCTTTCACAGTTTTTTAGTCGCCAAATCTCAAAGATCTTTATATATCTTCATCTTTCTCCGCATAGGAAGTGGATTTTGGTCTCGGTCCGTTCAGTGCCAGGAGCCCTCGTGAAGAAATGGTGGACTTTACCAGGCCAGTAATGTTGGACGACCACAGAGTCATAGCCAGACGAGGGAGGCCAGAGGTAGACCCATGGGGCTTCCTCCTGCCCCTCAAGCCCCTGGTGTGGGTGGCCATCCTGACGACGTTGTTGATAGTACTGGCGATAGTGTTGCTCTTGTCTTCTTATTCCGGATTAACGTCTAATGCCAACACAGACAAGGCATCGAATATGGTGTATGATTATATTCGTGTGTTGTTACAACAAGGTAAACTACAATAGTTAATCATATATACTATATATATATGTATATATATATATTTTTTTTTTTTTTTTTTTTATACTTTGTCGCTGTCTCCCGCATTTGCGAGGTAGCGCAAGGAAACAGACGAAAGAAATGGCCCAACCCCCCCCCCCATACACATGTACATACACACGTCCACACACGCAAATATACATACCTACACAGCTTTCCATGGTTTACCCCAGACGCTTCACATGCCTTGATTCAATCCACTGACAGCACGTCAACCCCTGTATACCACATCGCTCCAATTCACTCTATTCCTTGCCCTCCTTACACCCTCCTGCATGTTCAGGCCCCGATCACACAAAATCTTTTTCACTCCATCTTTCCACCTCCAATTTGGTCTCCCTCTTCTCCTCGTTCCCTCCACCTCCGACACATATATCCTCTTGGTCAATCTTTCCTCACTCATTCTCTCCATGTGCCCAAACCATTTCAAAACACCCTCTTCTGCTCTCTCAACCACG
Source organism: Panulirus ornatus (assembly GCF_036320965.1). Classification (NCBI taxonomy): domain Eukaryota; kingdom Metazoa; phylum Arthropoda; class Malacostraca; order Decapoda; family Palinuridae; genus Panulirus; species Panulirus ornatus. Next base: position 45,059,536 of record NC_092239.1, on the reverse strand, counting down.
CTCTTTCTATTTCCACACATCTCTCTTACCCTTACGTTACTTACTCGATCAAACCACCTTACACCACACATTGTCCTCAAACATCTCATTTCCAGCACATCCATCCTCCTGCGCACAACTCTATCCATAGCCCACGCCTCGCAACCATACAACATTGTTGGAACCACTATTCCTTCAAACATACCCATTTTTGCTTTCCGAGATAATGTTCTCGACTTCCACACATTTTTCAAGGCTCCCAAAATTTTCGCCCCCTCCCCCACCCTATGATCCACTTCCGCTTCCATGGTTCCATCCGCTGACAGATCCACTCCCAGATATCTAAAACACTTCACTTCCTCCAGTTTTTCTCCATTCAAACTCATATATATATATATATATATATATATATATATATATATATATATATATATATATATATATATATATATATATATATATATATATATATATATATATATATATATATATGTGTATATATATATTATTATTATTATTATTATTATTATTTTGCTTTGTCGCTGTCTCCCGCGCCTGCGAGGTAGCGCAAGGAAGCAGACGAAAGAAATGGCCCAACCCACCCCCACACAAACACACACAAACACGTCCACACACGCAAACATACACACCCACATATCCCAACGTACACACATATATACACACACAGACACACACATATACACACATGCACACAATTCACACTGTCTGCCCCTACTCAACCCCAACGCCACGCCGCCACAAACGGAATAACAACCCCCTCCCCCTCATGTGCGCGAGGCAGCGCCAGGAAAAGACAACAAAGGCCACATTCGCTCACACTCAGTCTCCAGCTGTCATGCAATAATGCCCGAGACCGCGGCTCCCTTTCCACATCCAGTCCCCACACAACTTTCCATTGTTTACCCCAGACGCTTCACATGCCCTGATTCAATCCATTGACAGCACGTCGACCCCGGTATACCATATCGATCCAATTCACCTTATTCCTTACCCGCCGTTCACCCTCCTCCATGTTCAGGCCCTGATCACTCAAAATCTTTTTCACTCCATCTTTCGACCTCCAATTTGGTCTCCCACTTCTCCTCGTGCCCTCCACCTCCGACACATATATCCTCTTGGTCAATCTTTCCTCACTCATTCTCTCCATGTGCCCAAACCATTTCAAAACACACTCTTCTGCTCTCTCAACCACGCTCTTTTTATTTACACACATCTCTTTTACCCTTACATTATTTACTCGATCAAACCACCTCACACCATATGTTGTCCTCAAACATCTCATTTCCAGCATATCCACCCTCCTGCGCACAAGTCTATCCATAGCCGACGCCTCGCAACCATACACCATTGTTGGAACCACTAATCCTTCAAACATACCCATTTTCGCTTTCCAAGATAATGTTCTCGACTTCCAAACATTCTTCAAGGCTCCCAGGATTTTCGCCCCCTTCCCCACCCTATGATTCACTTCCGCTTCCATGGTTCCATCCCCTGCCAGATCCACTCCCAGATATCTAAAACACTTTACTTCTTCCAGTTTTTTTTCCATTCAAGCCTACCTTCCAATTGACTTGACCCTCAAGCCTATTGTACCTAATAACCTTGCTGTTATTCATATTTACTCTCAACTTTCTTCTTTCACACTCTTTACCAAACTCAGTCACCAGCTTCTGCAGTTTCTCACATGAATCGGCCACCATCGCTGTATCATCAGCGACCAATAACTGACTCACTTCATAAGCTCTCTCATCCACAACAGACTGCATACTTGCCCCTCTTTCCAAAATTCTTGCATTCACCTCCCTAACAACCCCATCAATAAACATATTAAACAACCATGGAGACATCACACACCCCTGCCGTAAACCTACATTCACTGAGAACCAATCACTTTCGTCTCCTCCTACACGTACACATGCCTTACATCCTCGATAAAAACTTTTCACTTCTAACAACTTGCCTCCCACACGATATATTCTTAGTGCCTTCCACAGAGCATCTCTATCAACTCTATCATATGCCTTCTCCAGATCCATAAATGCTACATACAAATCCATTTGCTTTTCTAAGTATTTCTCACATACATTCTTCAAAGGAAACACCTGATCCACATATCCTCTGACACTTCTGAAACTACACTGCTCTTCCCTGATCCAATGCTCTATAAATGCCTTCACCCTCTCAATCAACACCTTCCCATATAATTTACCAGGAATACTCAACAAACTAATACCTCTGTAATTTGAACAATCACTCTTATCCACTTTGCCTTTGTACAATGGCACTATGCACGCATTCCGCCAATCCTCAGGCACCTCACCATGAATCATACAAACATTAAATAACCCTACCAACCAGTCATCAATACAGTCACCCCCTTTCTTAATAAATTCCACTGCAATACCATCCAAACCCGCTGCCTTGCCGGCTTTCATCCTCCGCAAAGCTTTTACTACCTCTTCTCTGTTTACCAAATCGTTTTCCCTAACCCTCTCACTTTGCACACCACCTCGACCAAAACACCCTATATCTGCCACTCTATCATCAAACACATTCAATAAACATTAAAAATACTCACTCTATGTCCTTCTCACATAAACATATATATATATATATATATATATATATATATATATATATATATATATATATATATATATATATATATATATATATATATATATATATATATATATATATATATATATATATATGTGAGAAGGAGATGGAATGAGTATTTTGAAGGTTTGTTGAATGTGTCTGATGACAGAGTGGCAGATATAGGGTGTTTTGGTCGAGGTGGTGTGCAAAGTGAGAGGGTTAGGGAAAATGATTTGGTAAACAGAGAAGAGGTAGTAAAAGCTTTGCGGAAGATGAAAGCCGGCAAGGCAGCAGGTTTGGATGGTATTGCAGTGGAATTTATTAAAAAAGGGGGTGACTGTATTGTTGACTGGTTGGTAAGGTTATTTAATGTATGTATGACTCATGGTGAGGTGCCTGAGGATTGGCGGAATGCGTGCATAGTGCCATTGTACAAAGGCAAAGGGGATAAGAGTGAGTGCTCAAATTACAGAGGTATAAGTTTGTTGAGTATTCCTGGTAAATTATATGGGAGGGTATTGATTGAGAGGGTGAAGGCATGTACAGAGCATCAGATTGGGGAAGAGCAGTGCGGTTTCAGAAGTGGTAGAGGATGTGTGGATCAGGTGTTTGCTTTGAAGAATGTATGTGAGAAATACTTAGAAAAGCAAATGGATTTGTATGTAGCATTTATGGATCTGGAGAAGGCATATGATAGAGTTGATAGAGATGCTCTGTGGAAGGTATTAAGAATATATGGTGTGGGAGGCAAGTTGTTAGAAGCAGTGAAAAGTTTTTATCGAGGATGTAAGGCATGTGTACGTGTAGGAAGAGAGGAAAGTGATTGGTTCTCAGTGAATGTAGGTTTGCGCCAGGGGTGTGTGATGTCTCCATGGTTGTTTAATTTGTTTATGGATGGGGTTGTTAGGGAGGTAAATGCAAGAGTCCTGGAAAGAGGGGCAAGTATGAAGTCTGTTGGGGATGAGAGAACTTGGGAAGTGAGTCAGTTGTTGTTCGCTGATGATACAGCGCTGGTGGCTGATTCATGTGAGAAACTGCAGAAGCTGGTGACTGAGTTTGGTAAAGTGTGTGGAAGAAGAAAGTTAAGAGTAAATGTGAATAAGAGCAAGGTCATTAGGTACAGTAGGGTTGAGGGTCAAGTCAATTGGGAGGTGAGTTTGAATGGAGAAAAACTGGAGGAAGTGAAGTGTTTTAGATATCTGGGAGTGGATCTGTCAGCGGATGGAACCATGGAAGCGGAAGTGGATCATAGGGTGGGGGAGGGGGCGAAAATTTTGGGAGCCTTGAAAAATGTGTGAAGTCGAGAACATTATCTCGGAAAGCAAAAATGGGTATGTTTGAAGGAATAGTGGTTCCAACAATGTTGTATGGTTGCGAGGCGTGGGCTATGGATAGAGTTGTGCGCAGGAGGATGGATGTGCTGGAAATGAGATGTTTGAGGACAATGTGTGGTGTGAGGTGGTTTGATCGAGTAAGTAACGTAAGGGTAAGAGAGATGTGTGGAAATAAAAAGAGCGTGGTTGAGAGAGCAGAAGAGGGTGTTTTGAAATGGTTTGGGCACATGGAGAGAATGAGTGAGGAAAGATTGACCAAGAGGATATATGTGTCGGAGGTGGAGGGAACGAGGAGAAGAGGGAGACCAAATTGGAGGTGGAAAGATGGAGTGAAAAAGATTTTGTGTGATCGGGGCCTGAACATGCAGGAGGGTGAAAGGAGGGCAAGGAATAGAGTGAATTGGAGCGATGTGGTATACAGGGGTTGACGTGCTGTCAGTGGAGTGAATCAAGGCATGTGAAGCGTCTGGGGTAAACCATGGAAAGCTGTGTAGGTATGTATATTTGCGTGTGTGGACGTGTGTATGTACATGTGTATGGGGGGGGTTGGGCCATTTCTTTCGTCTGTTTCCTTGCGCTACCTCGCAAACGCGGGAGACAGCGACAAAGTATAAAAAAAAAAAAAAAAAAAAAAATATATATATATATATATATATATATATATATATATATATATATATATATATATATATATATATATATATATATATATATATATATATATATATTTCATTTTTCTTTCAAACTATTCGCCATTTTCCACGTTAGCGAGGTAGCGTTAAGAACAGAGGACTGGGCCTTTGAGGGAATATCCTCACCTGGCCCCCTTCTCTGTTCCCTCTTTTGGAAAATTAAAAGAAAAACGAGAGGGGAGGATATCCAGCCCCCCGCTCCATCCCCTTTTAGTCACCTTCTACGACACGCAGGGAATTCTTTCTCCCCTATCCCAAGGGATATATACAAAACTTTTGCATTCACCTCCCTAACAACCCCATCAATAAATATATTAAACAACCATGAAGACATCACACACCACTTCCGTAAACCTACATTCACTGAGAACCAATCACTTTCCTCTCTTCCTACACGTACACATGCCTTACATCCTCGATAAAAACTTTTCACTTCTTCTAACAACTTGCCTCCCACACCATATATTCTTAGTACCTTCTACAGAGCATCTCTATCAACTCTATCATATGCCTTCTCCAGATCCATAAATGCTACATACAAATCCATTTGTTTTTCTAAGCATTTCTCACATACATTCTTCAAACAAACACCTGATTCACACATCCTCTACCACTTCTGAAGCCACACTGCTCTTCCCCAATCTGATGATCTGTACATGCCTTCACCCTCTCATTCAATACCCTCCCATATAATTTACCAGGAATACTCAACAAACTTATACCTCTGTAATTTGAGCACTCACTCTTATCCCCTTTGCCTTTGTACAATGGCACTATGCAAGCATTCCGCCAATCCTCAGGCACCTCACCATGAATCATACATACATTAAAAAACCTTACCACCCAGTCAACAATACAGTCACCCCCTTTTTCAATGAATTCCACTGCAATACCATCCAAACCTGTGCCTTGCCTGATTTCATCTTCCGTAAAGCTTTTACTACCTCTTCTCTATTTACCAAATCATTTTCCCTAACCCTCTCACTTTGCACACCACCTCGACCAAAACACCATTTATCTGCCATTCTATCATCAAACAATTTCAATAAACCTTCAAAATGCTCACTCCATCTCCTTCTCACATCACCACTACTTGTTATCACCTCCCCATAAGCCCCCTTCATTGAAGTTCCTATTTTCTCCCTTGTCTTACGCACTTTATTTACCTCCTTCCAAAACATCTTTTATTCTACCTGAAATCTAATGATACTCTCTCACCCCAACTCTCATTTGCCCTCTTTTTCACATCTTGCACCTTTCTCTTGACCTCCTGCCTCTTTCTTTTACACCTCTCCCACTCATTTGCCTTTTTCCCTGCAAGAATCGTCCAAATGCCTCTCTCTTCTCTTTCACTAATAATCTTACTTCTTCATCCCACCACTCACTTCCTTTTCTAATCAACCTACCTCCCACGCTTCTCATGCCACAAGCATCTTTTCGCAAGCCGTTACTGCTTCCCTAAATACATCCCATTCCTCCCCCACTACCCTTACCTCCTTTGTTCTCACCTTTTTCCATTCTGTTCTCAGTCTCTCCTGGTACTCCCTCACACAAGTCTCCTTCCCAAGCTCACTTACTCTCACCACCCTCTTCACCCCAACATTTTCTCTTCTTTTCTGAAAACCCCTACAAATCTTCACCTTCGCCTCCACAAGATAATGATCAGACATCCCTCCAGTTGCACCTCTCAGCACATTAACATCCAAAAGTCTCTCTTTCGCACGCCTGTCAATTAATACGTAATCCAATAACGCTCTCTGGCCATCTCTCCTACTTACATAAGTATACTTATGTATATCTCGCTTTTTAAACCAGGTATTCCCGATCATCAGTCATTTTTCAGCACATAAATCTACAAGCTCTTCAACATTTCCATTTACAACACTGAACACCCCATGTATACCAATTATTCCCTCAACTGCCACATTACTCACCTTTGCATTCAAATCACCCATCACTATAACCCGGTCTCGTGCATCAATCCACTAACACACTCATTCAGCTGCTCCCAAAACACTTGCCTCTCATGATCTTTCTTCTCATGCCCGGGTGCATATGCACCAATAATCACCCACCTCTCTCCATCAACTTTCAGTTTTACCCATATTAATCGAGAATTTACTTTCTTACATTCTATCACATACTCCCACAACTCCTGTTTCAGGAGTATTGCTACTCCTTCCCTTGCTCTTGTCCTCTCACTAACCCCTGACTTTACTCCCCAGACATTCCCATATATATATATATATATATATATATATATATATATATATATATATATATATATATATATATATATATATATATATATATATATATATATATATATATATATATATATATATATATATATATATATATATATATATATATATATATATATATATATATATATATATATATATATATATATATATATATATATATATATATATATATATATATATATATATATATATATATATATATATATATATATATATATATATATATATATATATATATATATATATATATATATATATATATATATATATATATATATATATATATATATATATATATATATATATATATATATATATATATATATATATATATATATATATATATATATATATATATATATATATATATATATATATATATATATATATATATATATATATATATATATATATATATATATATATATATATATATATATATATATATATATATATATATATATATATATATATATATATATATATATATATATATATATATATATATATATATATATATATATATATATATATATATATATATATATATATATATATATATATATATATATATATATATATATATATATATATATATATATATATATATATATATATATATATATATATATATATATATATATATATATATATATATATATATATATATATATATATATATATATATATATATATATATATATATATATATATATATATATATATATATATATATATATATATATATATATATATATATATATATATATATATATATATATATATATATATATATATATATATATATATATATATATATATATATATATATATATATATATATATATATATATATATATATATATATATATATATATATATATATATATATATATATATATATATATATATATATATATATATATATATATATATATATATATATATATATATATGCCACAAGCATCTTTTCGCAAGCCGTTACTGCTTCCCTAAATACATCCCATTCCTCCCCCACTACCCTTACCTCCTTTGTTCTCACCTTTTTCCATTCTGTACTCAGTCTCTCCTGGTACTCCCTCACACAAGTCTCCTTCCCAAGCTCACTTACTCTCACCACCCTCTTCACCCCAACATTTTCTCTTCTTTTCTGAAAACCCCTACAAATCTTCACCTTCGCCTCCACAAGATAATGATCAGACATCCCTCCAGTTGCACCTCTCAGCACATTAACATCCAAAAGTCTCTCTTTCGCACGCCTGTCAATTAATACGTAATCCAATAACGCTCTCTGGCCATCTCTCCTACTTACATAAGTATACTTATGTATATCTCGCTTTTTAAACCAGGTATTCCCAATCATCAGTCCTTTTTCAGCACATAAATCTACAAGCTCTTCACCATTTCCATTTACAACACTGAACACCCCATGTATACCAATTATTCCCTCAACTGCCACATTACTCACCTTTGCATTCAAATCACCCATCACTATAACCCGGTCTCGTGCATCAAAACCACTAACACACTCATTCAGCTGCTCTCAAAACACTTGCCTCTCATGATCTTTCTTCTCATGCCCAGGTGCATGTGCACCAATAATCACCCATCTCTCTCCATCAACTTTCAGTTTTACCCATATTAATCGAGAATTTACTTTCTTACATTCTATCACATACTCCCACAACTCCTGTTTCAGGAGTATTGCTACTCCTTCCCTTGCTCTTGTCTTCTCACTAACCCCTGACTTTACTCCCAAGACATTCCTAAACCACTCTTCCCCTTTACCCTTGAGCTTCGTTTCACTCAGAGCCAAAGCATCCAGGTTCCTTTCCTCAAACATACTACCTATCTCTCCTTTTTTCACATCTTGGTTACATCCACACACATTTAGGCACCCCACTCTGAGCCTTCGAGGAGGATGAGCACTCCCCGCGTGACTCCTTCTTCTGTTTCCCATTTTAGAAAGTTAAAAAAATACAAGGAGAGTAGGATTTCTGGCCCCCCGCTGCCGTCCCCTCTAGTCGCTTTCTACGACACGCGAGGAATGCGTGGGAAGTATTCTTTCACCCCTATCCCCAGGGATAATATACACATACATACACATATATATACATATATATACATATATATACACATACACACGCACATATACACACACACACACACACATACATATATATACATATGAAAAATGTAAGAAACAATTTAGAAAACTGAAACTTCTAGCTTGAAATGAAATGAAAAAATGGATGTCACATAATGGTTCAACCTCTGGTTATGGAAAAATGAAATGTATAATTTATTTACACAAACGTCAATAGTAGTTCTCATCAATTTGACCACTGTATCAATAAGCTTCAATGTCTAAGCTACATCTTTTCCAATTTCACTATTTTCTTTCACTATTTCACTATATATATATATATATATATATATATATATATATATATATATATATATATATATATATATATATATATATATATATATATACATATATATATATATATATATATATATATATATATATATATATATATATATATATATATATATATATATATACACACACAAAATGACATATACATATATAAGTATGTAGATAATTCATACTGTCTGTCTTTATTATTTCCCATTGCTACCCCGCCGCACATTAAATAAACACCTCCTCCTCCTCATGTGTGCAAGGTAGCGCTAGGCAAGGACAACAAAGGCCACATTCGTTCACACTCAGTCTCTAGCGGTCATGCAATAATGCACCGAAACCACAGCTCTCTTTCCACATCCAGGCCCCACAGAACTTTCCATGGTTCATCGCAGACGCTTCACATGCCCAAGTTCAATCCATTTACGGCACGTCGACCCCGGTATACCACCTCGTTCCAATTCACTCTATTCCTTGAACGCCTTTCACTCTCCTGCATGTTCAGGCGCCGATCACTCAAAATCCATTTCACTCCATCTTTCCACCTCCAATTTGGTCTCTCGCTTCTCCTCGTATCCTCCACCTCTGACACATATATCCTCTTGGTCAATCTTTCCTCACTCATTCTCTCCATGTGACCAAACCATTTCAAAATACCCTCTTCTGCTATCACAACCACTCTCTTTTTATTACCACACATCTCTCTTACCCTATTATCACTTACTCGATCAAACTACATTACACTACATATTGTCCTCAAACATCTCATTTCCAGCACATCCACCCTCCTCTGCACAACTCTATCCATAGCCCACGCCTCGCAACCATACAACATTGTTGGAACCACTATTCCTTCAATCATACCCATTTTTGCATTCCGAGATAATGCTTTCGACTTCCACACATTTTTGAACGCTCTTAGAATTTTCGCCCCCTCAAACCATCCTATGATTCACTTCCGCTTCCATGGTTCCATCCGCTGCCAAATCCACTCCCAGATATCTAAAACACTTTACTTCCTCCAGTCTTTCTCCATTCAAACTTACCTTCCAATTCACTTAACCCTCAACCCTACTGTACCTAATAACCTTGCTCTTATTCACATTTACACTCAACTTTCTTCTTTCACACACTTTACCAAACTCAGTCACCAGCTTCTGCAGTTTCTCACATGAATCAGCCACCAGCGCTGTATCATTAGCGAACAACAACTGTTTCACTTCCTAAGCTCTCTCATCAACAACAGACTGCATACTTGCCCCTCTTTCCAAAACTCTCGCATTTACCACCCTAACAACCCCATCCATAAACAAATTAAACAACCATGGAGACATCACACACCCCTGCCGGAAACCTATATTCACTATGAACCAATCACTTTCCTCTCTTCCTACACGTACACATGCCTTGCAACCTTGATAAAAACTTTTCACTGCTTTTAACATCTTTCTTCCGACACCATATGTTCTTAATACCTACCACAGAGCATCTCTATCAACTCTATCATATGCCCTCTCTAGATCCATAAGAGCTACATTCAAATCCATTTTTTTTCTAAGTATTTCTCACATACATTCTTCAAAGAAACACCTGATCCCCAAATCATCTAAAACTTTTGATATCACACATCTCTTCTCCAATCTGATGCTCTGTACATGCCTTCACCCTTTCAATCAATACCCTCCTATATAATTTCCCAGGAATACTTATCAAAGTTATAACTCTGTAATTTGAGCACTCTCCTTTGTCCCCTTTGCCTTTATACAATGGCACTATGCTAGCATTTCGCCAATCCTTAGGCACCTCACCGTGAATCATACATACATTAAATAACCTTACCAACCAGTCAACAATACAGTCACCCCCTTTTTTAATAAATTCCACAGCAATACCATCCAAACCCGCTACCTTGCCGGCTTTCATCTTCCGCAAAGCTTTTACTACCTCTTCTCTGTTTACCAAATCCTCCTTCAATCTTGCAACTTTCTCTTGACCTCCTGCCTCTTTCTTTTATAAATCTCCCACTCATTTGGCAGCGGATGGAACCATGGAAGCGGAAGTGAATCATAGGATGGTTTGAGGGGGCGAAAATTCTAAGAGCGTTGAAAAATGTGTGGAATTCGAAAGCATTATCTCGGAAAGCATTATTTTGCTCTGATGCTGTCTCCCGCGTTAGCGAGGTAGCGCAAGGAAACAGGCGAAAGAATGGCCCAACCCACCCACATACACATGTATATACATACACGTCCACACACGCAAATATACATACCTATACATCTCAATGTATACATATATATCCACACAGAGACATATACATATACACACCAGTATATAATTCATACTGTCTGCCTCTATTTATTCCCATCGCCACCTAGCTACACATGGATTAACCACCCCCTCTCCCCTCATGTGTGCGAGGTAGCGCTAGGAAAAGACAACAAAGGCCCCATTTGTTCACACTTAGTCTCTAGCTGTCATGTAATAATGCACCGAAACCACAGCTCCCTTTCCACATCCAGGCCCAACAGAACTCTTCATAGTTTACCCCAGACGCTTCACTTGCCTCGGTTCAATCCATTGACAACACGTCGACCCCGGTATACCACACCGATCCAATTCACTCTATTCCTTGCACGCCTTTCACCCTCCTGCATTTTGAGGCCCCGATCGCTCAAAAACTTTTTCACTCCATCTTTCCACCTCCAATTTGGTCTCCTACTTCTCCTTGTTTCCTCCATCTGTGACACATATATCCACTTGGTCAATCTTTCCACACTCATTCTCTCCATGTGACCAAACCATTTCAAAACACCCTCTTCTGCTCTCTCAACCACACTCTTTTTATTACCACACATCTCTCTTACCCTTACATTACTTACTCGATCAAAGTACCTCACACCTTATATTTTCCTCAAACATCTCATTCCCAGCACATCCACCTTCCTGCGCACAATTCTATCCATAGACCAGGCCTCACAACCATACAACATTGTTGGAACCATTATTCCTTCAATATACATATATTTTTTTTTTTATTATCATACTTTGTCGCTGTCTCCCGCGTTTGCGAGGTAGCGCAAGGAAACAGACGAAAGAAATGGCCCAACCCCCCCCCCCCATACACATGCATATACACACGTCCACACACGCAAATATACACACCTATACAGCTTTCCATGGTTTACCCCAGACGCTTCACATGCCTTGATTCAATCCACTGACAGCACGTCAACCCCGGTATACCACATCGCTCCAATTCACTCTATTCCTTGCCCTCCTTTCACCCTCCTGCATGTTCAGGCCCCGATCACACAAAATCTTTTTCACTCCATCTTTCCATCTCCAATTTGGTCTCCCTCTTCTCCTCGTTCCCTCCACCTCCGACACATATATCCTTTTGGTCAATCTTTCCTCACTCATTCTCTCCATGTGCCCAAACCACTTCAAAACACCCTCTTCTGCTCTCTCAACCACGCTCTTTTTATTTCCACACATCTCTCTTACCCTTACGTTACTCACTCGATCAAACCACCTCACACCACACATTGTCCTCAAACATCTCATTTCCAGCACATACATCCTCCTGCGCACAACTCTATCCATAGCCCACGCCTCGCAACCATACAACATTGTTGGAACCACTATTCCTTCAAACATACCCATTTTTGCTTTCCGAGATAATGTTCTCGACTTCCACACATTCTTCAAGGCCCCCAGAATTTTCGCCCCCTCCCACACCCTATGATCCACTTCCGCTTCCATGGTTCCATCCGCTGCCAGATCCACTCCCAGATATCTAAAACACTTCTCTTCCTCCAGTTTTTCTCCATTCAAACTCACCTCCCAATTGACTTGACCCTCAACCCTACTGTACCTAATAACCTTGCTCTTATTCACATTTACTCTTAACTTTCTTCTTCCACACACTTTACCAAACTGAGTCACCAGCTTCTGCAGTTTCTCACATGAATCAGCCACCAGCCCTGTATCATCAGCGAACAACAACTGACTCACTTCCCAAGCTCTCTCATCCCCAACAGACTTCATACTTGCCCCTCTTTCCAAAACTCTTGCATTTACCTCCCTAACAACCCCATCCATAAACAAATTAAACAACCATGGAGACATCACACACCCCTACCGCAAACCTACATTCACTGAGAACCAATCACTTTCCTCTCTTCCTACACGTACACATGCCTTACATCCTCGATAAAAACTTTTCACTGCTTCTAACAACTTTCCTCCCACACCATACATTCTTAATACCTTCCACAGAGCATCTCTGTCAACTCTATCATATGCCTTCTCCAGATCCATAAATGCTACATACAAATCCATTTGCTTTTCTAAGTATTTCTCACATACATTCTTCAAAGCAAACACCTGATCCACACATCCTCTACCACTTATATATATATATATATATATATATATATATATATATATATATATATATATATATATATATATATAGGGTTTGGGAAAATGATTTGGTAAATAGAGAAGAGGTAGTAAAAGCTTCGCAAAAGATGAAAGCCGGCATTGCAGCGGGTTTGGATGGTATTGCAGTGCAATTTATTAAAAAAAAAGGGGATGACTGTATTGTTGATTAGTTAGTAAGGTTATATAATGTATGTATAACTCATGGTGAGGTGCCTGGGTATTGGCGAAATGCTTGCATTGTGCCATTGTACAAAGGCAAAAAGGATAAAAGTGGGTGCTCAAACTACAGAAGCATAAGTTTGTTGAGTATTCCTGGGAAATTATATGGGAGGGTATTGATTGAGAGGGTGAAGGAATGTACAGAGCATCAGATTGGGGAAGAGCAGTATGGTTTCAGAAGTGGTAGAGGTTGTTTGGATCAGGTGTTTGCTTTGAAGAATGTATTTGAGAAATGCTTAGAAAAGCAAATGGATTTGTATGTATCATATGCCTAGAGAAGGCATATGATAGAGTTGATAGTGATGCTCTGTGGAAGGTATTAAGAATATATGGTGTGGGAGGCAAGTTGTTAGAAGCAGTGAAAAGTTTTTATCGAGGATGTAAGGCATGTGTACGTGTAGGAAGGGAGGCAAGTGATTGGTTCTCAGTGAATGTAGGCTTGCGGCAGGGATGTGTGATTTCTCCATGGTTGTTTAATTTGTTTATGGATGGGGTTGTTAGGGAGGTGAATGCAAGAGTTTTGGAAAGACGGGCAAGTATGCAGTCTTTTGTGGATAAGAGAGCTTGGGAAGTGAGTCAGTTGTTGTTTGCTGATATATAGCGCTGATGGCTGATTCGTGTGAGAAACTGCAGAAGCTGGCGACTGAGTTTTGTATAATGTGTGAAAGAAGAAAGCTGAGAGTAAATGTTAATAAGAGCAATGTTATTAGGTACAGTAGAGTTGAGGGACAACTCAACTGGGAGGTATCTTTGAATTGAGAGAAGTGTTTTAGATATGTTGGATTGGATTTGGCAGTGGATGGAACCATGGAAGCGGAAGTGAATCATAAGGTGGGGGAGGGGACGAAAGTTCTGGGAGCGTTGAAGAATGTTTTGAATTCGCGAACATTATCTCGGAAAGCAAAAATGGGTATATTTGAAGGAATAGTGGTTCCAACAATGTTATATGTTTGCAAGGTGTGAGCTCTGGATGTGCTAGAAATGAGATGTTTGAGGATGATATGTGGTTTGTGGTCGTTTCATCGAGTAAGTAATAATAGGGTAAGAGAGATGTGTGGTAATAAAAAGAGTGCGGTGAGAGAGCAGAAGAGAGTGTTTTGAAGTGGTTTGGTCACATGAAGAGATTGAGTGAGGAAAAATTGACCAAGAGGATATATGTGTCAGAAGTGGAGGGAACGAGAAGTAGGAGACCTAATTGGAGGTGGATGGATGGAGTGAAAAAGATTTTGAGTGATCGGGGCCTGAACATGCATGAGGGTGAAAGGCGTGAAAGGAATTGAGTGAATTGGAATGATGTGGTATACCGGGGTCGACGTGCTGTCAATGGATTGAATCAGGGCATGTGAAGCGTCTGGGGTAAACCATGGAAAGTTCTGTGGGGCCTGGATGTGGAAAGGGAGCTGTGGTTCTGGTGCATTATTACATGACAGCTAGAGACTGAGTGCTAACGAATGTGGCCTTTGTTGTCTTTTCCTAGCGCTACCTCGCGCACATGAGGGGGGTGGGGGCTGTTTTTTCCTGTCTGGCGTGGTGGCAACGGGAATGAAAAAAGGCAGACAGTATGAACTATGTACATGTGCATATATGTATATGTCTGTAAGTGTATATATATGAATATGTTGAGATGTATAGGTATGTATATTTGCTTGTGTGGTCTTGTATGTATATACACGTGTATGTGGGAGGGTTGGGCCACTTTTCGTCTGTTTCCTTGCGCTACCTCTCTAACGCGGGAGACAGCGACAAAGTAAAATGATATATACATATATATATATATATATATATATATATATATATATATATATATATATATATATATATATATATATATATATATATATATATGTAAGGCATGTGTACGTGTAGGAAGAGAGGAAAGTGATTGGTTCTCAGTGAATGTAGGTTTGCGCCAGGGGTGTGTGATGTCTCCATGGTTGTTTAATTTGTTTATGGATGGGGTTGTTAGGGAGGTGAATGCAAGAGTTTTGGAAAGAGGGGCAAGTATGAAGTCTGTTGGGGATGAGAGAGCTTGGGAAGTGAGTCAGTTGTTTTTCGCTGATGATACAGCGCTGGTGGCTGATTCATGTGAGAAACTGCAGAAACTGGTGACTGAGTTTGGTAAAGTGTGTGAAAGAAGAAAGTTAAGAGTAAATGTGAATAAGAGCAAGGTTATTAGGTACAGTAGGGTTGAGGGTCAAGTCAATTGGGAGGTGAGTTTGAATGGAGAAAAACTGGAGGAAGTGAAGTGTTTTAGATATCTGGGAGTGGATCTGGCAGCGGATGAAACCATGGAAGCGGAAGTGGATCATAGGGTGGGGGAGGGGGCGAAAATTCTGGGAGCCTTGAAGAATGTGTGGAAGTCGAGAACATTATCTCGGAAAGCAAAAATGGGTATGTTTGAAGGAATAGTGGTTCCAACAATGTTGTATGGTTGCGAGGCGTGGGCTATGGATAGAGTGGTGCGCAGGAGGATGGATGTGCTGGAAATGAGATGTTTGAGGACAATGTGTGGTGTGAGGTGGTTTGATCGAGTGAGTAACGTAAGGGTAAGAGAGATGTGTGGAAATAAAAAGAGCGTGGTTGAGAGAGCAGAAGAGGGTGTTTTGAAATGGTTTGGGCACATGGAGAGAATGAGTGAGGAAAGATTGACCAAGAGGATATATGTGTCGGAGGTGGAGGGAACGAGGAGAAGAGGGAGACCAAATTGGAGGTGGAAAGATGGAGTGAAGAAGATTTTGTGTGATCGGGGCCTGAACATGCAGGAGGGTGAAAGGAGGGCAAGGAATAGAGTGAATTGGAGCGATGTGGTATACCGGGGTTGACGTGCGGTCAGTGGATTGAATCAGGGCATGTGAAGCGTCTGGGGTAAACCATGGAAAGCTGTGTAGGTATGTATATTTGCGTGTGTGGACGTATGTGTATACATGTGTATAGGGGGGGGTTGGGCCATTTCTTTCGTCTGTTTCCTTGCGCTACCTCGCAAACGCGGGAGACAGCGACAAAGCAAAAAAAAAAAAAAAGAT
The DNA here is from genome assembly GCF_036320965.1 of Panulirus ornatus. Classification (NCBI taxonomy): domain Eukaryota; kingdom Metazoa; phylum Arthropoda; class Malacostraca; order Decapoda; family Palinuridae; genus Panulirus; species Panulirus ornatus. The sequence goes on along the minus strand of NC_092239.1, from coordinate 45,042,526 downwards.
ATATATATATATATATATATATATATATATATATATATATATATATATATATATATATATATATATATATTCATACGTACTTGATTTCATTCCTGAGTAAAACCTGCCCAGCAGGAAACAACAAAATGGCTGAAATGGAAGAAAATAAGACTTTCACATTCACATCTCCCCCACACATGATTGTCGCCTCCTGTGTTAACCAAGTAGTGCAAGGTTACAGACTAAGAAAGTTCACATCCACTGAATCTCATGCCTGTGCTGTTTCTAAATACAGATTTAACATAGATTCAAAATTATTTGTAAACCATTTAATTAGTTGCTTGCGTGACGTTCAAGTATATCTCACTAAGGATAGGCTTCTGTGTCTAGGTGCTTATTATGATGTTTGTCAACTTTATCTGAGGCTTTTGCTGTTGTACAGTGCTGTTGACATAGCTTATTCCAATTAGCATTTTTTCAGAGTTTCATATCTCGACAGACTATTCAGCGTCTCTAGAACTATGGTGGGAGAGGTTCCTGTTAGCATCTTGGATGATGATGACGTTGGTGTTAACACGGAGCTACGCTGGAACCCTGATGTCCCTTCTGGCTGTGAGACACATCCCACAACCTTACCAAAGTATCCAGGATGTACTGGACGACCCGTCTATCATTATGATCTGGGAAAGCAAATCCGCCTTAGTTCAATACTTTCGTGTAGGTCTATCATTTGACCTCTTCTAACGAAGTAACAATCTAGGAAAGTCAAAGGATCATTTATAAGTAGTGTATTTCAGGGGTGTAAGAGATAATCTTTCAATAGCTGAAAGAGATTATCGTGAACTAAAAGAAAAAACGTTGTCAGGATCAGGTATTGAATCATATTATAGATAAACACATATATTACATTCCACTGAAAAACTGCTTTTTCTCTGAATGAGTCTATACTAGCAATCCACTTGAAGACTAAGGACTTTCTCGGAGTAGTCCAAGCCTTCAAGACAATGACCCAATCGAAAGACACGTGATTGATGTTGCCTCCTTCTGTAATATGACGTGTTTCACGGAGAGAGTCCACCTCATCTTGTGCCAGTAATCAATAAAATCATTTAAATGCCAAAGTCAAAAAAGAAATACCGTCAAGCGTCTCATATCATAGGCAACACACTGGCCTAAGAAACAGTAACCGTTAAAGGGAGATGGGGGGAATGGGCTAGGGAGCTAGATGTCTCTTGGACGAATTTTCTTTTGCTTTCGTCTGCTGTTAATTCTTTCATAATGATTTGGTTGAGAACAGGATGGGTCACTATATAAGTGTTCATATACCCCCTCGTCTGTACAGGAAGGTTCTATACAATGTTAGCTGCTGGTAATATGAGCCTGATGGGACTTGACCGGTCTAGACCCTGTTGCTTATGAAGGTGAGACAAGGGATATTCAATTACTGGTAATCAAATAGATATTTTCCTATTAAGAGCAACCATAGCCAAACGGTTAGCATTTCCGACTGCCATGCAAAAGGTCCTGGGTACAGGCCCTAGCTGTGAAAGGGTATTTTGCATTCTATGAAAATGCTCGTATATACTTTATAATCGAGATCAAATACTTCTTTCTTTGTAGAAAAAGTTCTGTAAAATGCTAGCTAGAGTTAATGTGAGCTTGATGGGATATCACTGGTCAAGACAGAATTGCTCATGGATGTGACAAAAAGGATTTTCGACTACCAGCTGATACCTGCTGGGAAATGGGAAATGACCGGTGGAGACCCCGTTGCTCACCAACGTGAGACGAAGGGTATTCGAGTACATAGTATTCGAATAGTTATTTCCTATTAGCCAGGCCCATAGCCTAGCTAATAGGAAATATTAGCCAAACATGTCCAAACATGTTTTGGACAATCAAATGTTTACCAAATGGCGTCCTAGCTTCGTCTCTTCGATGTATATCAACTGATTGTTATATTTATCTCTTGTGTCTCCCCTGATGATGTGATTATTACACGAAAGTGCACTTGGGAACTTTTCGTGTTTCATTTTCCCCGTGGATTCATAGGAATATATATATATATATATATATATATATATATATATATATATATATATATATATATATATATATATATATATATATATATATATATATATATATATATATATATATATATATATATATATATATATATATATATATATATATATATATATATATATATATATATATATATATCTTGGCATCACTTGTTTATCAAGGCATTTCCTAAGGAATCCAAATCGTAACTTCAGTTGCTGGGCCTTGATTAACGATTTGGAGAAAGCAGTAACGAAAGGAGAAAGGCCAGGACAGCTTATGGAGAAGTAATAAAAGAGCCGTGTGGAATCCAGGTTGGAAAGGATCACAATTTTTCGCGTGATCAAGATATTCCTATGAGGGAAAATGAAACACTATAAGTTCCCATGTGCACTGTCGTGTAGTAATCATATCATGAGGGGACACACAAGAGAGAAATATAACAGTCAATTGATACACATCGAAGAGACGAAGCTAGGACGCCATTTGGTAAATATGCGATTGTCCAAGGCAAACAACAATGGTTTATAAATTTATCATTTTACAAATTTTGGCAACAATAAAGTTATCTAATTTGTATAGACCATCATAGATATTAAGATTATAATTCTTTGTGTATTTGATAATAGAAGCAGTTATTTCCCGTTTCAAGAAAAAAAATGTTGTTGAAAGGTAATGGTTCTATTATCAAAAGTATGTCATCTTTGTCCCCTTCATTTCCATATATGTATGGACATATCAAAATACATAAATAGAATTTTCCAGCAAGACCTATAGTGAGTTCAGTAGGCTCCATCACATATAAATAGTCAAAATGGTTAGTTTCTTTATTAAGCCCTTTAGTGGGTAGGGTATCAAATTCTAATATCATGAACAACGTAGATTTAGTCAACAACCTAATCACTATGAATGTTAAATTTTAATTTCAAACTAGTTAGCCTTGATGTTTCCTCATTTTTCACTAAAGTTCCAGCTGATGATCTTTTAGAATATCTATTTAATGCCTTGGATGATATTCACTTACCTGCATCAAAGTCTGTTTTTATTGAACTGATAAAATTGTGTATAAAAGACTGTGTATTTCGATTCAATGAAGATTATTATGCTCCAAAATTTTGTATGGCAATTGGTAACCCTCTTTCACCTGTACTATGGAATTTTTTGAAAGAAAATTATTAAAAGATATCTTACCTTCTAATGCAATTTGGTTTAGGTATGCAGGTGATGTTCTTTGTGTTTGGCCAACAACTAAAAATTTACAAATATTTCTCCCCTCATTTAACAATTTAGTAACTTCCATCAAATTTACAGTTGAAAATGAAAATAATTTTATGTGACCATTTTTAGATTGCATGATCCATAGGCAAGAAAACAACTTTAAGTTTAGCATATACAGAAAACCCACCAATATATTCTCATATATCCATTATTACTCATCTCAACATGACAGAGTTAAATTATCATCATTCCAATCTATGTTCCTTAGGGCATTATGTATTTGCAGTCCAGAGTATATTGATGATGAGTTTGAGAAGACATTGTATTGAATCTAAGTTAAAGTACCCTAGATCTTTCATTTATAAATTCATTAAGTTAGTAATCATTTTAAAGAGTTGAGCCCAAACCTCCCATTGACACCAAGAAACTTTTAGTTTTTCCTTTTAATGATTATATTACTTTGCTTAAATCATTTAATGTAAATGTTGCCTTCAGAAACAATAATACTATAAAGAATATCTTATTCAGGAATTCACCAGAAAATTCTCCTGGATGCATCTATAAAGTACCATGTGGAAATTATGATAAATTTTATGTTGGGGACTGGTAAGGATTTTTCTGTAAGACTTAAGCAGCATAAATAGAGTATACTAACGGGATAAAAATCAAAAGCCTTGTTTAATCACGTTAAAAACTATGATAATTATATTGACCGGACTAATGCCACCTCAGTTATTAACTCCAACTATATTACCGGGTGAAATATCATTGAATCTTCTGTTATTGAATACACAAAGAATTATAATCTTGATATTAGTGATAGTCTATACAAATTAGATAACTTTATTGTTGATACAATTTGTAAAATGATAAGTTTATGAACGCTCGTTGTCTTTCTTGAACAATCGCATGCTCACCAAATGGAGGCCTCTCTCTCTCTCTCTCTCTCTCTCTCTCTCTCTCTCTCTCTCTCTCTCTCTCTCTCTCTCTCTCTCTCTCTCTCTCTCTCTCTCTCTCTCTCTCTCTCCCCCGCGTTAGCGAGGTAGCGCAAGGAAACAGACGAAAGAATGGCCCAACCCACCTACATACACATGTATATACATATACGTCCACACACGAAAATATACATACCTATACATCTCAACGTATACATATATATGCACACACAGACATATACATATATACAAATGTACATAATTCATAGTGTCTGCCTTTATTTATTCCCATCGCCTATTCGCCACACATGAAATAACAACACCCTCCCCCCTCATGTGTGGGAGTTAGCGCTAGGAAAAGACAACAAAGGCCTCATTCGTTCACACTCAGTCTCTAGCTGTCATGTAACAATGCACCGAAACCACAGCTCCCTTTCCACATCCAGGCCCCACAGAACTTTCCATGGTTTACCCCAGACGCTTCACATGCTCTGGTTTAATCCATTGACAGCACGTCGACCCCGGAATACCACATCGTTCCAATTCACTCTATTCCTTACACACCTTTCACCCTCCTGCATGTTCAGGCCCCGATCACTCAAAATCTTTTTCACTCCATCTTTCCACCTCCAATTTGGTCTCCCACTTCTCCTCGTTCCCTCCACCGCTGACACATATATCCTCTTGGTCAATCTTTCCTCACTCATTCTCTCCATGTGACCAAACCATTTGAAAACACCCTCTTCTGCTCTATCAACCACACTTTTTTATTACCATACATCTCTCTTACCCTATTATTACATACTCGATCAAACAACATCATACCACATATTGTCCTCAAACATCTCATAGCCCACGCCTCGCAACCGTACAACATTTGAAACCACTATTCCTTCAAACATACCTATTTTTGCTTTCCGAGATAATGTTCTCGACTTCCACACATTCTTCAGGGCTCCCCAAATTTCGCCCCCTCCCCCACCCTATGATTCACTTCCGCTTCCATGGTTCCATCCGCTGCCAAATCCACTACCAGATATCTAAAACACTTCACTTCCTCCAGTCTTTCTCCATTCAAACTTACCTCCCAATTGACTTGACCCTCAACCCTACTGTACCTAATAACCTTGCTCTTATTCACATTTACTCTTAACTTTCTTCTTTCACACACTTTACCAAACTCAGTCGCCAGCTTCTGCAGTTTCTCACATGAATCAGCCACCAGCGCTGTATCATCAGCGAACAACAACTGACTCACTTCCCAAGCTCTATCATCCACAACAGACTGCATACTTGCCACTCATTCCAGAACTCTTGCATTCATATCCCTAACAATCCCAGGATGTCAAGAGAAAGGTGCAGGAGGTGAAACAGAGTTGAGGTGAGATAGTATCATTAAATTTTAGGGAGAATAAAAAGATGCTTTGGAAGGAGGTAAATGAAGTGCGTAAGACAAGAGAACAAATGGGAACATCGGTGAAAGGGGCAAATAGGGAGGTAATAACAAGTAGTGGTGATGTGAGATGGAGTTGGAGTATGTATTTTGAAGGTTTGTTGAATGAGTTAGATGATAGAGTGGCAGATATAGGGTGTTTTGGTCGAGGCGGCGTGCGAAGTGAGTTGGTTATCGAGAATCATTTGGTAAACAGAGAAGAGGTAGTAAAAGCTTTGCGGAAGACGAAAGCCGGCAAGGCAGCGGGTTTGCATGGTATTGCAGTGGAATTTATTAAAAAATCTGTTAACTGTGGTGTTGACTGGTTATTAAGCATGTTCAATGTATATATGAATCATGCTGAGGTGCCTAAGGATTTGCGGATACATTCGTAGTGTCATTGTACAAAGGCAAAGGGGATAATAGTGAGTGTTCAAATTACAGAGAAATAAGTTTGTCAAGTATTCCTGGGAAATTATATGGGTGGGTATTGATTGAGATGGTGAAAGCATGTAAAAAGCATCAGATTGGGGAAGAGCAGGGTGGTTTCAGAAGTGGTAGAGGATTTGTGGATCAGGTGTTTGCTTTGAAGAATGTACGTGAGAATTACTTGGAAAAGCTTTTGTATTTGCTTGTCGCCTTTATTGATCTGGATAACGCATATGGTAGAGTTGATAGAGATTCCCTGTGGAAAGTATAAAGAACACATGATGTGGGAGGCAAGTTGCTAGAAGCATTGAAAAGTCTTTATTTAGGAAGTAAGTCATGTTTACGAGTCTGAAGAGAGGAAAGTGATTGGTTCTCAGTAAATGTCGGTTTACGGTAGGTGTGCGTGATGTCTACATGGTTATTTACTTTGTTTATGGATGGGGTTGTTAGGGAAGTGAAAACAAGAGTTTTGGTAAGAGGGGCAAGTATGCAGTCTGTTGTGGCTTAGATGACTTGGGAATTGAGTCAGTTGTTGCTCGCTGATGATACAGCGCTAGTGGCTGATTTGGGTGAGAAACTGCAGAAACTGACGACTGAGTTTGATAAAGTGTGTGAAAGAAGAAAGCTGAGAGTAAATATGAATAAGAGCAAGGTTAATAGGTACAGTAGGGTTGAGGAACAAGTCAATAAGGAGGTATGTTTGTATGGAGAAGAACAGGAGGAAGTGAAGTGTTTTAGCTATCTGAGAGTGGATTTAGCAGTGGATGGAACCATGGAAGCGGACCTGAGTCACAGGGTAGGGGATGTGGCGAAAGTTGTGAGAGCGTTGAAAAATATGTGCGAGGCGAGAACATTATCTCGGAAAGCAAAAATATGAATGTTTGAAGGAATAGTGGTTCCAACAATGTTATATGGTTGTGAGGAGTTGGCTATAGATAGATTTGTGCGGAGGAGGGTGGACGTGCTGGAAATGAGATGTTTGACGACAATATGTGGTTTGAGTTGGTTTGATCGAGTATGTAATGAAAGGGTAAGAGAGATGTCTGGTAACAAAAACAGGTTGGTTGAGGGAGCAGAAGGGGGTGTTTTGAAATGGTTTGGTTACATGGAGAGAATGAGTGAGGAAAGATTGACAAAGAGGATATATTAGTCAGAGGTGGAGGGAACGAGGAGGAGTGGGAGACCAAACTGGAGGGGGAAGGCTGGAGTGAAAAAGATTTTGAGCGATCAGTGCTTGAATATGCAGGAGGGTGAAAGGTGTACAAGGAATAGAGTGAATTGGAACGATGTTGTATACCGGGGTCTCTCTCTCTCTCTCTCTCTCTCTCTCTCTCTCTCTCTCTCTCTCTCTCTCTCTCTCTCTCTCTCTCTCTCTCTCTCTCTCTCTCTCTCTCTCTCTCTCTCTCTCTCTCTCTCTCTCTCTCTCTCTCTCTCTCTCTCTCTCTCTTTATATATATATATATATATATATATATATATATATATATATATATATATATATATATATATATATATATATATATATATATAAAGAGAGAGAGAGAGCAAAGGATGTAAGGGGAGTGGGGAAGGAATTGGATGTATTTAGGGAAGCAGTGATGAATTGCCCAAAAGATGCTTGTGGCATGAGAGGCGTGGGAGGTGGGAAGATTAGGAAGGGTAGTGAGTGGGTGGATGAAGAAGTAAGAATATTAGTGAAAGAGAAGAGAGAGGCATTTGAACGATTTTTGCCGGGAAATAGTGCAAATGCGTGGGAGATGTATAAAAGAAAGTGGCAGGAGGTCAAGCGAATGGTGCAAGAGGTGAAAAAGAGGGCAAATGGGAGTTGTGGTGAGAGAGTATCATTAGATTTTGGGGAGAATAAAAAGATGTTTTGGAAGGTGGTAAATAAAGTGCGTAAGACAAGAGAAGAAATGGGAGTACCGGTGAAGGCGGGTAATGGGGAGGTGATAGCAAGTAGTAGTGATGTGAGAAGGAGATGGAGTGAGTATTTTGATTCTTTGTTGAATGTGTTCGATAATAGAGTGGCAGATATAGAGTGTTTTGTTCGATGTAGTGTGCGAAGTGAGAGGGTTCGGGAGAATGATTTGGTAAAAAGAGAAGAGATAGTGAAAGATTTGCGGAAGATGAAAGCCGGCAAGGCGGTGGGTTTGGATGGTATTGAAGCGGAATATCTTGAAAAAGTGGGTGACAGTGTTTGACTGGTTGGTAAGGATATTTGATGTATGTATGGCTCTTGGTTAAGTGCCTGAGGATTGGCGGAATGCATACATAGTGCCATTGTACAAAGTCAAAGGGGATAAAGGTGAATGTTCAAATTATACAGGTATAAGTTTGTTGAGTATTCCTGGGAAATTATTTGGGAGGGTATTGATTAAGAGGGTGAAGGCATGTACAGAGCATCAGATTCGTGAAGAGCAGTGTGGTTTAAGAAGTGGTAGAGGTTGTGTGGATAATGCCTCTCATGATCTTTCTTCTCATGACCAGGTGCATAGGCACAAATTATCACCCATCTCTTTCCAACCACATTCATCTAGAATTTACTCTCTTACACTCGGTCGCATACTCTCAGAGCCCCTGCTTCAGGAGTAGTGCTACTCCCTCCTTAACTCTTGTCCGCTCACCAACCCCTGACATTATTCCTAAGACTTTCCCGAACTACTCTTTCCCTTTATCCACCAGGTTCTTTTTCATATATGTTGTTAGGAGAGGTACTGTGCTTTGATAACATTACTTCTTTTAATTTTGTTTCCGTCGCGTGCTTAATGATATGAAATGCCAAAAGGAAAACAATCTTTTTCTACTCACTTTTCATTTTTTTACCCATTTTCTAGAGATACATATCCTTTAAGACAGATGTAGGATTGATCATTTTCCCCTCTTCGAAATGACATTCGTTTCACGTGTTGGAGATTTATAGTATTGCAAAATACAGAAAATTATACATATTTACTGGTTTACCTTTTCATGCACTTTTCAAGACTGCAAAGACTGGTGTTTTCCGAGAAGTTGGTGACTCAGAGAAGGAAGGACGCATCAGGTTTGCGAGGGGTTATGAGTACTACTGGAGCATGGACACTCTGGTCAGGCAAGGTGACCACGTCATAATGGCAGAGACCCTGTACGGGATTGTGTTACAGGGACAGGATTTCTCAAACACAGGTATGTACTTACTCGCTATGGTACGGATTTTCCTCTACTTACTCGCAATAATACTGATTTCACTCTGTTAACATTTTCCATTTGCCCAGATTCCTTGCTTTTTTGATTTATGCTCTTTGAATACAATTAATCTAGTACTCAAGGATAAACCAGCGATGGATACGCGGTAGTTGATAAGAGTGACTTAACGCATCTTGGTATAAACTTAGCAAGGATATCATTAGATGCGGAACGGTGAATGTCATCAGAAAAATGTTCGTAGCTCCTTGTGGAATCTCTCTTGGAGTCATTCTGATAACATGGTCCGGGAAGTAACGCCGCAGTGGGCTACAGGACTGAAACTGGTCCTGGATTGAATTCAGTTGAATACAGACACATACACCGACACACACACACACACACACACACACACACATATATATATATATATATATATATATATATATATATATATATATATATATATATATATATATATTCATTTACTTTGCTTTGTCGCTGTCTCCCGCGTTTGCGAGATAGCGCAAGGAAACAGACGAAAGAAATGGCCCAACCCACTCCCATACACATGTATATACATACACGTCCACACACGCAAATATACATATATACACATGCATATAATTCATACTGTCTGCCTTTATTTATTCCCATCGCCACCTCGCCACACGTAGAATAACATCCCCCTCCCCCTAATGTGTGCGAGGTAGCGCTAGGAAAAGACAACAAATCCCCCATTCGTTCACACTCAGTCTCTACCTGTCATGTAATAATGCCCGAAACCACAGCTCCCTTTCCACATCCAGGCCCCACAGAACCTTCCATGGTTTACCCCAGACATTTCATATGCCCTGGTTCAATCCATTGACAGCACGTCGACCCCCGTATACCACATCGATCCAATTCACTCTATTCCTTGCCCGCCTTTCACCCTCCTGTATGTTCAGGCCCCGTTCGCTAAAAATCTTTTTCACTCCATCCTTCCAACTCAAATATGGTCTCCCACTTCTCTTCGTTCCGTCCACTTCTGACATATATATATATATATATATATATATATATATATATATATATATATATATATATATATATATATATATATATATATATATATATATATATATATATATTTGTCGCATTTATATATATATATATATTCCCTGGGGATAGGATAAAAAGAATACTTCCCACGCATTCCTCACATGTCGTCGAAGGCGACTAAAGGGGACGGGAGCGGGGGGCCAGAAACCCTCCCCTCCTTGTATTTCAACTTTCTAAAAGGGGAAACAGAAGAAGGAGTCACGCGAGGAGTGCTCATCCTCGTCGAAGGCTCAGATTGGGATGTCTAAATGTGTGTGGATGTAATCAAGATGAGAAAAAGGCGAGATAGGTAGTATGTCAGAGAAAAGGAACCTGGATGTTTTGGCTCTGAGTGAAACGAAGCTCAAGGGTAAAGGGGAAGAGTGGTTTGGGAATGTCTTGGGAGTAAAGTCAGGGGTTAGTGAGAGGACAAGAGCAAGGGAAGGAGTAGCACTACTCCTGAATCAGGAGTTGTGGGAGTATGTTATAGAGTGTAAGAAAGTAAATTCTAGATTGATATGGGTAATACTGAAAGTTGATGGAGAGAGATGGGTGATTATTGGTTCATATGCACCTGGGCATGAGAAGAAAGATCATGAGAGGCAAGTGTTTTGGGAGCAGCTGAATGAGTGTGTTAGTGGTTTGATTGCACAAGACCGGGTTATAGTGATGGGTGATTTAAATGCAAAGGTGAGTAATGTGGCAGTTGAGGGAATAATTGGTGTACATGGAGTGTTCAGTGTTATAAATGGAAATGGTGAAGATCTTATAGATTTATGTGCTGAAAAAGTACTGGTGATTGGGAATACCTGGTTTAAAAAGCGAGATATACATAAGTATACGTATGTAAGTAGGAGAGTTGGCCAGAAAGCGTTATTGGATTACGTGTTAATTGATAGAAGCACGAAAGAGAGACTTTTGGATGTTAATGTGCTGAGGTGCAACTGGAGGGATGTCTGATCATTATCTTGTGGAGGCGAAGTTGAAGATTTGTGGGGTTTTCAGAAAGAGGGTGAAGAGAGTGGTGAGAGTAAGTGAGCTTGTGAAGGAGACTTGTGTGAGGAAGTACCAGGAGAGACTGAGTACAGAATGGAAAAAGGTGAGAACAAAGGAGGTAAGGGGACTGGGGGAGGAACGGGATGAATTTAGGGAAGCACCGATGGCTTCCGCAAAAGATGCTTGTGGCATGAGAAGCGTGGGAGGTGCGTTGATTAGATAAGGTAGTGAGTGGTTGGATGAAGAAGTAAGATTATTAGTGAAAGAGAAGAGGGAGGCATTTGGACGATTTTTGCAGGGAAAAAATGCAAATGAGTGGGAGAGGTATAAAAGAAAGAGGCAGGAGGTCAAGAGAAAGGTGCAAGAGGTGAAAAAGAGGGAAAAAGAGAGTTGTTGTGAGAGAGTATCATTAAATTTCAGGGAGAATAAAAAGATGTTTTGGAAGGAGGTAAATAAAATGCGTAAGACAAGGGAGCAAATGGGAACTTCAGTGAAGGGGGCTAATGGGGAGGTGATAACAAGTATTGGTGATGTTAGAAGGAGATGGAGTGAGTATTTTGAAGGTTTGTTGAATGTGTTTGATGATAGAGAGGCAGATATAGGGTGTTTAGGTCGAGGTGGTGTGAAAAGTGAGAGGGTTAGTAGTAATAATAGTAATAATAATAATAGTAATAGTAATAATAGTAATAATAATAGTAATAGTAATAATAATAATAATAATAATAATAATGATAATAATAATAATGCTGTCAGTGGATTGAAGCAAGGCATGTGAAGCGTCTGGGGTAAACCATGGAAAGCTGTGTAGGTGTGTATATTTGCGTGTGTGGACGTATGTATATACATGTGTATGGGGGGGGGTTGGGCCATTTCTTTCGTCTGTTTCCTTGCGCTACCTCGCAAACGCGGGAGACAGCGACAAAGTATAATAATATAAAATAAAAAAAAAACAAATAATAATAATAATAATAATAATAATAATAATAATAATGATAATAATAAAATAATAACAATAGTAATAATAATAATGATAATAATAATAATAGGAATAATGATGAATAATATAAAAATAATAATAATAAAAAAATGTATATATATATATATATATATATATATATATATATATATATATATATATATTTTTTATTATTATTATTTTTATATTATTTATCATTATTACTATTATTATTATTATTATCATTATTATTATTACTATTATTATTATTTTTATTATCATTATTATTATTATTATTATTATTATTATTATTATTATTATTATTATTACAATTATTATTCTTATCATTATTATTATTATTGTCGTTAGTGTTACCATAGCCCACGCCTCGCAATAATACAACATTGTTGGAACCACTATTCCTTCAAACATACCCATTTTTGCTTTCCGAGATAATGTTCTCGACTTCCAAACATTCTTCAAGGCTCCCAGAATGCTCGCCCGCTCCCCCACCCTATGATTCACTTCCGCTTCCATGATCCACTCCCAGATATCTAAAACACTTTACTTCCTCCAACTTTCTCCATTCAAACTTACCTCTCAATTGACTTGACCCTCAACCCTACTGTACCTAATAACATTGCTATTATTCACATTTACTCTTAACTTTCTTCTTTCACACACTTTACCAAACTCAGCCACCAGCTTCTGGAATTTCTTACATGAATCAGCCATCAACGCTGTATCATCAGCGAACAACAACTGACTCACTTCCCAAGCTCTATCATCCACAACAGACTGCATACTTGCCACTCTTTCCAAAACTCTTGCATTCACCTTCCTAACAAACCCATCCATAAACAAATTGAACAACTATTGAGACATCACACACCCCTGCCGCAAACCTACATTCACTGAGAACCAATCACTTTCCTCTCTTCCTACACGTACACATGCCTTACATACTCGATAAAAACTTTTCACTTCTAACAACTTGCCTCCCACACCATATATTCTTAAATCTTTCACAGAGCATCTCTATCAACTCTTTCATATGCCTTCTCCAGATCCATAAGTGCTACATACAAATCCTTTTGTTTTTCTAAGTATTTCTCACATACATTCTTCCAAGCAAACACTTGATCCACACATCCTCTACCCCTTCTGAAACCACACTGCTCTTCCCCAATCTGGTGCTCTGTCACGCCTTCACCCTCTCAATCAATACCCTCCCTATATATATATATATATATATATATATATATATATATATATATATATATATATATATATATATATATATATATATATATATATATATATATATATATATATATATATATATATATATATATATATATATATATATATATATATATATATATATATATATATATATATATGGAAGGCATGTACAGGGTGATTTTTGGTGCATATGCACATGGGCATGAGAAGAAAGATTATGAGAGGCAAGTGTTTTGGGAGCAGCTGAATGAGTGTGTTACTGGGTTTGATGCACAAGACCGGGTTATAGTGAAGGGTGATTTGAATGCAAAGGTGAGTAATTTGGCAGTTGAGGGAATAATTAGTATACATTTGGTGTTCAGTGTTGTAAATGGAAATGGTGAAGAGCTTGTAGATTTATGTGCCGAAAAATGACTGGTGACTGGGAATATCTGGTTTAAAAAGCGAGATATACATAAGTATACGTATGTAAGTAGGAGATATGGCCAGAGAGCGTTATTGAATTACGTGTTAATTGATAGGCGCGTGAAAGAAAGACTTTTGGATGTTAATGTGTTGAGAGGTGCAACTGGAGGGATGTCTGATCATTATCTTGTGGAGGCGAAGGTGAAGATTTGTAGGAGTTTTCAGAAAAGAAGAGGTATTGTTTGGGTGAGGAGAGTAGGGAGAGTAAGTGAGCTTGGGAAGGAGACTTGTGTGAGGCAGGAGGGACTGAATACAGAATGGAAAAAGGTGAGAACAAAGTTGGTAAGGGGAATGGGGGAGGAATGAGATGTATTTAGGGATGCACCGATGGCTTGCGCGAAAGATGCTTGTGGTATGAGAAGAGTGGGAAGTGGGTTGATTAGAAAGGGTAGTGAGTGGTGGGATGAAGAAGTAAGATTATTAGTGAAAGAGAAGAGGGAGGCATTTGGACGATTTTTGCAGGGAAAAAATGCAAATGAGTGGGAGATGTATAAAAGAAAGAGGCAGGAGGTCAAGAAAAAGGTGCAAGAGATGAAAAAGAGGGCAAATGAGAGTTGGTGTGAGAGAGTATCATTAAATTTTAGAAGGAATAAAATGATGTTCTGGAAGGAGGTAAATAAAGTGCGTAAGACAAGAGAGCAAATGGGAACTTTAGTGAAGGGGGCTAATGGGGAGGTGATAACAAGTAGTGGTGATGTGTGAAGGAGATGGAGTGAGTACTTTGAATGTTTGTTAAATGTGTTCGATGATAGAGTGGCAGATATAGTGTGTTTTGGTCGAGGTGTTGCGGAAAGTGAGAGGGTTAGGGAAAATGATTTGGTAAACAGAGAAGAGGTAGTAAAAGCTTTGCGGAAAATGAAAGCCGGCAAGGCAGCAGGTTTGGATGGTATTGCAATGGAATTTATTAAAAAAGTGGGTGACTGTATTGTTGACTGGTTGTTAAGGTTATTTAATGTATGATTCATGATGAGACGCCTGAGGATTGGCGGAATGCTTGTATAGTGCCATTGTACAAAGGCAAAGGGGATAAGAGTGAATACTCAAATTACAGAGGTATAAGTTTGTTCAGTATTCCTGTTAAATTATATGGGAGGGTATTGATTGAGAGGGTTACGGCATGTACAGAGCATCAGACTGGGGAAGAGCAGTGTGGTTTCAGAAGAGGTAGAGGATGTGTGGATCAGGAGTTTGCTTTAAAGAATGTATGTGAGAAATACTTAGAAAAGCAAATAGATTTGTATGTAGCATTTATGGATCTGGAGAGGGCATATGATAGAGTTGATAGAGATGCTTTGTGGAACGTATTAAGAATATATGGTGTGGGAGGCAAGTTGTTGGAAGCAGTGAAAAGTTTATATCGAGGATGTAAGGCATGTGTACGTGTAGGATGAGAGGAAAGTGATTGGTGCTCAGTGAATGTAGGTTTGCGGCAGGGGTGTATGATGTCTCCATGGTTGTTTAATTTGTTTATGGACGGGGTTGTTAGGGAGGTGAATGCAAGAGTTTTGGAAAGAGGGGCAAGTATGATGTCTGTTGAGGATGAGATAGCTTGGGAAGTGAGTCAGTTGTTGTTCGCTGATGATACAGCGCTGGTGGCTGATTCATGTGAGAAACTGCAGAAGCTGGTGACTGAGTTTGGTAAAGTGTGTGAAAGAAGAAAGTTAAGAGTAGATGTGAATAAGAGGAAGGTAATTAGGTACAGTAGGGTTGAGGGTCAAGTCACTTGGGAGGTAAGTTTGAATGAAGAAGAACTGGAGGAAGTAAAGTGTTTTAGATATCTGGGAGTGGATCTGGCACCGGATGGAACCATGGAATCGGAAGTAAATCTTAGGGTGAGGGAGGACGCGAAAATTCTGGGAGCCTTGAAGAATGTGTGGAAGTCGAGAACATTATCTCGGAAAGCAAAAATGGGTATGTTTGAAGGAATAGTTGCTACAACAATGTTGTATGGTTGCGAGGCGTGGGCTATGGATAGAGTTGTGCGCAGGAGGATGGATGTGCTGGAAATGAGATGTTTGAGGACAATGTGTGGTGTGAGGTGGTTTGATCGAGTAAGTAACGTAAGGGTAAGAGAGATGTGTGGAAATAAAAAGAGCGTGGTTGAGAGACCAGAAGTGGGTGTTTTGAAATGGTTTGGGCACATGGAGAGAATGAGTGAGGAAAGACTGACCAAGAGGATATATGTGTCGGAGGTGGAGGGAACGAGGAGAAGTGGGAGACCAAATTGGAGGTGGAAAGATGGAGTGAAAAAGATTTTGAGTGATCGGGGCCTGAACATGCAGGAGGGTGAAAGGGCGGTCAAGGAAAAGAGTGAATTGGATTGATGTGGTATACCGGGGTTGACGTGCTGTCAGTGGATTGAATCAGGGCATGTGAAGCGTCTGGGGTAAACCATGGAAAGTTGTGTGGGGCCTGGATGTGGAAAGGGAGCTGTCGTTTCGGGCATTATTGCATGACAGCTAGAGACTGAGTGTGAACGAATGAGGCCTTTGTTGTCTTTTCCTAGCGCTACCTCGCACATACGAGGGGGGAGGGGGATGGTATTCCATATTTGGCGAAGTGGCGATGGGAATGAATAAAGGCAGAAAATGTGAATTGTGTGCATGGGTATATAAGTATGTGTCTGTGTGAGTATATATGTGTACATTGAGATGTATAGGTATATGTATATGCGAGTGTGGACGTGTATGTATATACATGTGTATGGGGGTGGGTTGGGCCATTTCTTTCGTCTGTTTCCTTGCGCTACCTCGCAAATGTGGGAGACAGCGACAAAGCAAAATAAATAAATAAAATATATATAGATATATATATATTTTATATATATAAATATATAAATATATAAATATATATATATACATATATATATATATATATATATATATATATATATATATATATATATATATATATATATATATATATATATATATATATATAAATATATATATATATATATATATATATATATATATATATATATATATATATATGTGTGTGTATGGGGGTGGGTTGGGCCATTTCTTTCGTCTGTTTCCTTGCGCTACCTCGCAAACGCGGGAGACAGCGACAAAGCAAAAAAAAAAAAAAAAAAAAAAATATATATGTATATATATATATATATATATATATATATATATATATATTTTATATATATATATATATATATATATATATATATATATATATATATATATATATATATATATATATATTTTTTTTTTTTATACATTGTCGCTGTCTCCCGCGTTTGCGAGGTAGCGCAAGGAAACAGACGAAAGAAATGGCCCCCCCCCCATACACATGTATATACATACATCCACACACGCAAATATACATACCTACACAGCTTTCCATGGTTTACCCCAGACGCTTCACATGCCTTGATTCAATCCACTGACAGCACGTCAACCCCGGTATACCACATCGCTCCAATTCACTCTATTCCTTGCCCTCCTTAGAGTGAATTGGAGCGATGTGGTATACCGGGGTTGACGTGCTGTCAGTGGATTGAATCAAGGCATGTGAAGCGTCTGGGGTAAACCATGGAAAGCTGTGTAGGTATGTATATTTGCGTGTGTGGATGTATGTATATACATGTGTATGGGGGGGGGTTGGGCCATTTCTTTCGTCTGTTTCCTTGCGCTACCTCGCAAACGCGGGAGACAGCGACAAAGTATAAAAAAAAAAAAAAAAAATATATATATATATATATATATATATATATATATATATATATATATATATAGAATATATATATATATATATATACATATATATTTTTTTTTTTTTGTATATATATATATATATATACATATATATATATATATATATATATATATATATATATATATATATATATATATATATATATATATATATATATATATATATATATATATATATATATATATATATATATATATATGGTTTGGATGGTAGTGCAGTGGAATTTATTAAAAAAGGGGTGACTGTATTATTGACTGGTTGGTAAGGTTATTTAATGTATGTATTACTCATGGTGAGGTGTCTGAGGATTGGCGGAATGCGTGCATAGTGTCATTGTACAAAGGCAAAGGGGATAAGAGTGAGTGCTCAAATTACAGAGGTATAAGTTTTTTGAGTATTCCTGGTAAATTATATGGGAGGGTATTGATTGAGAGGGTGAAGGAATGTACAGAGCATCAGACTGGGGAAGAGCAGTGTGGTTTCAGAAGTGGTAGAGGATGTGTGGATCAGGTGTTTGCTTTGAAGAATGTATGTGAGAAATACTTAGAAAAGCAAATGGATTTGTATGTAGCATTTATGGATCTGGAGAAGGCATATGATAGAGTTGATAGAGATGCTCTGTGGAAGGTATTAAGAATATATTGTGTGGAAGGCAAGTTGTTATAAGCAGTGAAAAGTTTTTATCGAGGATGTAAGGCATGTGTACGTGTAGGAAGAGATGAAAGTGATTGGTTCTCAGTGAATGTAGGTTTGCGCCAGGGGTGTGTGATGTCTCCATGGTTGTTTAATTTGTTTATGGATGGGGTTGTTAGGGAGGTGAATGCAAGAGTTTTGGAAAGAGGGGCAAGTATGATGTCTGTTGGGGATGAGAGAGCTTGGGAAGTGAGTCAGTTGTTGTTCGCTGATGATACAGCGCTGGTGGCTGATTCATGTGAGAAACTGCAGAAGCTGGTGACTGAGTTTGGTAAAGTGTGTGAAAGAAGAAAGTTAATAGTAAATGTGAATATGAGCAAGGTTATTAGGTACAGTAGGGTTGAGGGTCAAGTCAATTAGGAGGTAAGTTTGAAAGGAGAAAAACTGAAGGAAGTAAAGTGTTTTAGATATCTGGGAGTGGATCTGGCAGCGGATTGAACCATGGAAGCGGAAGTGGATCATAGGGTGGGGGAGTGGGCGAAAATTCTGGGAGCCTTGAAGAATGTGTGGAAGTCAAGAACATTATCTCGGTAAGCAAAAATGGGTATGTTTGAAGGAATAGTGGTTCCAACAATGTTGTATGGTTGCGAGGCGTGGGCTATGGATAGAGTTGTGCGCAGGAGGGTTGCTGTGCTAGAAATGAGATGTTTAAGAATACTTCCCACGTATTCCCTGCGTGTCGTAGAAGGCGACTAAAAGGGGAGGGAGCGGGGGCTGGAAATCCTCCCCTCTCGTTTTTTTTTTTTTCTCCAAAAGAAGGAACAGAGGGGGCCAGGTGAGGATATTCCAAAAAAGGCCCAGTCCTCTGTTCTTAACGCTACCTCGCTAACGCGGGAAATGGCGAATAGTTTAAAAGAAAGAAAGAAAGAATATATATATATATATATATATATATATATATATATATATATATATATATATATATATATATATATATAAAACTGAAAGTTGATGGAGAGAGATGGGTGATTATTGGTGCATATGCACCTGGGCATGAGAAGAAAGATCATGAGAAGCAAGCGTTTTGGGAGCAGCTAAATGAGTGTGTTAGTGGTGTTGATGGACAAGACCGGGTTATATTCATTTGTGATTTGAATGCAAAGGTTAGTAATGTGGCAGTTGAGGGAACAATTGGTATACATGGGGTGTTCAATGTTGTAAATGGAAATGGTGAGGAGCTTGTAGATTTATGTGCTGAAAAAGGACTGGTGATTTTGAATACCTGGTTTAAAAAGCGAGATATACATCAGTATACGCATGTAAGTAGGAGAGATGGCCAGAGAGCGTTATTGGATTACGTGTTAATTGACAGGCGCGCGAAAGTGAGACTTTTGGATGTTAATGTGCTGAGAGGTGCAACTGGAAGGATGTCTGATAATTATCTTGTGGAGGCGAAGGTGAAGATTTGTATGGGTTTTCAGAAAAGAAGAGAGAATGCTGGGGTGAAGAGGGTGGTGAGAATGAGTGAGCTTAGGAAGGAGACTTGTCTGAGGAAGTACCAGGAGAGACTGAGTACGGAATGGAAAAAGGTGAGAACAACGGACGTAAGGGGAGTGGTTGAGGAATGTGATGTATATAGGTGAGCAGTGATGGCATGCGCAAAAGATGCTTGTGGCATGAAAAGCGTGGGAGGTGGGCAGATTAGAAAGGGTCGTTAGTGATGAGATGAAGAAGTCAGATTATTACTGAAAGAGAAGAGAGAGGAGTTTCGACGATTTTTGCAGGGAAATAATGGAAATGAAAGGTAGATGCATAAACGAAAGGGGTAGGAGGTCTAGAGAAAGGTGTAAGAAGTGAAGAAGGGGGTGAATGGGAGTTGGAGTGAGAGAGTATCATCAACTTTTAAGGAGAATAAAATGATGTTTTCGAAGGAGGTAAATAAAATGTGTAAGACATGGGAACATATGGGAGCTTCAGTGAAGGAGGCAAGGGGAGAGGTGATAATAAGTAGTGGTGAGGTGAGGAGATGGAGTGAGTATTTTGAAGGTATATTGAATGTGTTTGATAATAGAGTGGCAGATATAGGGTGTTTTGGTCGAGGTGGTGTGCAAAGTAAGAAGGTTAGGGAAAACGATTTGGTAAACAGAGAAGAGGTAGTAAAAGCTTTGCAGAAGAGGCAGCGGGTTTGGATGGCATTGCAGTGGAATTTATTAAAAAAGGGGTGACTGTGTTGTTGACTGGTTGGTAGGATTATCATTGTATGTATGACTCATGGTGAGGTGCCTGAGCATTGGCGGAATGCTTGCATAATGCCATTGTACAAAAGCAAAGGGGATAAAAGTGAGTGCTCAAATTACAGAGGTATAAGTTTGTTGAGTATTCCTGGGAGGTTATATGGAAGGGTATTGATTGAGAGGGTGCAAGCATGCAGAGAGCATCAGATTGGGGAA
>NC_092239.1:45014251-45016751 GCF_036320965.1 Panulirus ornatus | reverse complement strand
ACCATGGAAAGCTGTGTAGGTATGTATATTTGCGTGTGTGGACGTATGTATATACATGTGTATGGGGGGGGGGGGCCATTTCTTTCGTCTGTTTCCTTGCGCTACCTCGCAAACGCGGGAGACAGCGACAAAGTATAATAAAATAATAATATATATATATATATATATATATATATGTATATATATATATATATATATATATATATATATATATATATATATATATATATATATATATATGTATATATATATATATATATATATATATATATATATATATATATATATATATATATATATATATATATATATATATATATATATATATATATATGTATGTATTTAGCGAGGTAGCGCAAGTAAACAGACACATGCACATGTATAGACATACACGTCCACACACGCAAACATACATAACTATACATCTCAACGTATACATATATATACGCACACACAGGCATATGCATATATACACATGTACATAATTCGTTCTATCTGATCTCATTCATTCCCAGCGCCAACCTGCCACACATGAAATAACAACCCTCTTCCCCCTCATGTGCGCGAGGTAGCGCTATGGAGACAACAAAGGCCCCACTCGCTCACACTCAGTCTCCATCTGTCATGTAATAATACACCGAAACCACAGCTCCCTTTGCACATCCAGGCCCCACAGAACTTTCCATGGTTTACCCCAGACACTTCACATGCCCTGGCTCAATCCATTGACAGCACGTCGACCTCGGTATACCACATCGTCCCAATTCACTCTATTCCTTGAGTGACTTTCACCCTCCTGCATGTTCAGGCCCCGATCACTCAAAATCTTTTTCACTCCATCTTTCCACCTCCAATTTGGTTTCCCAATTCTTCTTCCCTCCACCTCTGACACATATATTCTCTGGGTCAAACTTTTCTCACTCATTCTCTCCATATGACCAAACCATTTCAAAACACCCTCTTCTGCTCTCTCAACCACACTCATTTTATTACCACACATCTCTCTTACCCTATCATTACTTACTCGATCAAACCACCTCACACCACACATATATATATATATATATATATATATATATATATATATATATATATATATATATATATATATATATATATATATATATATATATATATATATATATATATATATATATATATATATGTATTTTCCCTTGGGATTGGGGACAAAGAATACTTCCCACGCATTCCTCACGTGTCGTAGAAGGCGACTAAAGGGAACGGAAGTGAGCTGCTGGAAACCCTCCCCTCCTTATATTTTAACTTTCTAAAATGGAAAACAGAAGAAGGAGTCACTCGGGTAGTGCTCATCCTCCTCGAAGGCTTAGATTGGGGTGTCTAAATGGTTGTGTATGTAAGCAAGATGAGAAAAAAGGAGAGATAGGTAGTATATTTGAGGAAAGGAACCTGGATGTTTTGGCTTTGAGTCAAACGAAGCTCAAGGGTAAAGGAGAAGAGTTGTTGATAAATGTCTTGGGAGTAAAGTCAATGGTTAGTGGGAAGACGAGAACAAGGGATGGAGTGGCACTACTCCTGAAAGAGGAGTGGTTAGTGTATGTGATGAAGTGTCAGAAAGTAAACTCTGGATTGATATGGGTAAAACTGAAAGTTGATGGAGAGAGATGGGTGATTATTGGTGTATACGCACCTGAGCATGAGAAGAAATATCATGAGAGGCAAGTGTTTTGAGAGCAGGTGAGTGAGTGTGTTAGTAGTTTTGATGCACGAGACCGGGTTATTGTGAAGGGTGATTTGAATGAAAACGTGAGTAAAATGGTAGTTGGAGGGAATAATTGGCATACATATGGTGTTCAGTATTGTTAATGGAAATGGTGAAGAGCTTGTAGATTTATGAGCTGAAAAGGACTGGTGATTGGGAATAACTGGTTTAAAAAGATAGATACACATAAGTATACGTATGTAAATAGGAGAGATGGTCAGAGAGCGTTATTGGATTAAGTGTTAATTGATAGTTGCGCGAAAGAGACTTTTGAAAGTTGATGTGCTGGAAGGTACAACTCGACGGATGCCTGATCATTATCTTGTGGAGGCGAAAGTGAAGATTTGTGGAGATTTTCAGAAAGAAAGAGAGAATGTTGGGGTGAAGAGAGTGGTGAGAGTAAGTGAGCTTCGGAAGGAGACTTGTGTGAGAAAGTCCCAGGAGAGACTGAGTTCAGAATGGAAAAAGGAGAGAACAAAGGACGTAAGGGGAGGGGGGAGGAATGGGATGTATATAGGGAAGCAGTGATGGCTTGTGCAAAAGATGCTTATGGTATGAGAAGCGTGGGAGGTGGGCAGATCAGAAAGGGTACTGAGTGGTGGATGAAGAAGTAAGATTATTAGTAGAAGAGAACAGAGAAGCATTTGGATGATTTTTGCAGGGAAACAATGCAATTGACTGGAAGATGTATAAAAGGAAGAGGCAGAAGTTCAAGGGAAAGGTGCAACAGCTGAAAAAGAGGGCAAAAGAGAGTTGGGG